>NW_023270175.1:5430630-5650353 GCF_011800145.1 Mirounga leonina
TCTATCTATCTATCTATCTATCTATCTATCTATCTATCTATCTATCTATTCCAACTATATGACATCTGAAAAAGGAAAAAACTCTGGAGATGGTAAAAGGATCAGTGGTTGCCATGAGCTGGTAGGTTTTGGGAGGGATGAATAAGCAGAGCAATGGAGGGTTGGTAGAGCAGTGAAAATACTCTGCAGGATAGTATAATGGTGGATACATGTCAATATATATTTGTGCAAATGTATAAAAGGTACAGCACCAAGAGTGAACCCTAATGTAAACTATGGGCTTTAGGTGACTATGGTGTGTCAATATAGGCTCATCAGTTGTGACAAGTGTACCACACTCTGGTGGAGGATGTTGATAGTGGGAGAGGCTATGCATGTGTGGGGACAGGGAGCATATGGGAAATCTCTGCACCTTCCCCTCAATTTTGCTATGAATCTTAAATTCCTTTTTTAAAGTCTTCACTTAAAAAGAGTGAGGTAAGTCTGTCTTTTGGGTTTCTCAAGTCTTCCCTTTTAGAAAATCATCTGACGGAAGTCTAGGCCCCTGGAAGTTTGGAGGAAGAGACAGGGAAGCAAGGACATAGCAAGTACATAATGACCACTAACACTTCCAACACTGACTAGCGCTAGATGCAATGAAATGGAACTTTCAGATATATGAAGTTTTGATTTGACACAAGTTTTTGCAAAAAGCTAGTTCTGGGATCTAATACTCCAGGAAAAGGCATGCTTGTGACCCAGGATCAGAGGTAAGGAGCTCTGGATTTGTGGTAAGAAAGAGGCTGATGGAGGGGTTGAGAACTGTGAAGTAGCTTGGAGTTTTGGGGTAGGATAACAAGGGATAAAGTTGTTTAACAATATAAACAGCTGCAGGTTGTGGACTGGGACTGTATTCCTACAAAGATGACATCCAAATTCTAGGAACTCATGGAGTCAGGATTTGGGGAGGTGGTTCAGGTAGAATGCAAGGGAACGATATTGACATCTGTTTTATCATCTAATATACTCAAATAACCAGGGAACTTGCGAGACACTGCTCTAGCCTTATAGACAAAATAAAGGAAAAATGACCCCAAGGATGGAGGAGGACCTGCAGTGGGAACCAACACATTGCCCTCAACCCCACCTTCCAGAGCAGACAGAACAGATATGCAGAGATGTCTGTCTAGGAGCCACCTGGGGGGTGGGGGGGAGTCCTTCACAGCCTTCATCGTATCAAACCAGGCTGCCTGCACTGGCCCTGAGAGCAATCACCTCAGTTACAGAGAGATACGTAAGTTCCTTTGGAATTCTCTGGAGGGAAAGGGGAAGAACTAGAGAGAGAGCAAAGAAAAGAAAGAGTCTAAAGGAGAGTCAATGGGAGAGGTGGAAGAGGAAGAGAAGAAAGGCAGGGAGAGTTTGTTTAGAAAACATTAGTATAAGATTAGAACACCAGAACACCTGGTACATAGGAACTGAGTGGATAGGCTGAGGTCTTCAACAGACCTATTCCTAATGAAGGTGGGGGTTTTGCAGAGCAGACCCAGCTCAGGAAAATCAGCTGCTCTTCCCATCACTGTAGCAACATCTGAGCTTATGAAACCAGGGCTGCAACCTACCTCCCAAACTGCTGTGTGGTGTGTGTGATGGGGGGGAAGGATAGGGTTGATACTTGCTTATTCAACATGTTCTTGCCATGGGGACTTGCATTTTGTGTTAAGCAGGCAGCAAGGGTTTGGAAGAAGCTGGCGGTCCCATCTGTTCAGAGAGATACTGCTAACTATAGGGTCTCCACAGGTAGCAGCATAAAAACATTTTCAATGCAGCCAAGCTAAATGAGGAGAGACTTTCTCTGCTAGGTTCAGCCCAGGTGAGTAATTGTAAAAAATAAAGCAAAGCCATGAATTTAAGGGCAATTGCCAAACACCCTATCCATCCCCCACCCCACTATAGCCTCAGTGAAAAGATAGCCAAAGCCGTGAGAACAGCTTTCTTCTCACTCTCCAGGCTGGGCCTGAGTCTCAACAGGAACCCAGACTGGAGGCCCAGAACCTATTGAAGATTCCAGAAGCCTGTTAGGCTCCCTTGCCAGAGAAAAAGGCAAAACAAAAAATCCTTTGAAAACTTCATCTATTCGGGTAAACATGTTTTTGTTAGTAGCCACTATTTCTAGCCACTTGCTAGAAAGTGAGGGTAGCACTCAGTAAAGAGTCAAATCCTCATGGTGACAGAGATGACCTGATAAGGTTGATTTTTTTTTTCTCTTATACTTCTGCCAAAAAAAATTGAGTCCTTCCACTGAAATCTTCCCCGGCACTACTAAGCATTTGCTTCTGACCCATCCCTGTATGTTGCCAACCAGTCTTTCCTATTTATGTTATTTCCTGCATAGCTATCCTGAGTTTTAGCTACTCTGATGATCTTTTTCTTCAATGGGGGATAAAGGGGAGGAATTAAGTCTCAGGTCAACTTAAATTGTGCTTCTGGGGCTTTCTCAAGATTGGCCCCCACCTTTCCCTGAATAAACCTTCTTGTCACTCTGCGTTGTTCTTTATATAGCCCATCAAACTATGCTTGAAGTAGCATTTCAGAAGAGCTTTGGGAATTGCTATAGACTGGATGTTTGTGTCCCCCAAAACTCATATGTTAAATCCTAATGCTCAATGTGATGGTATTTGGAGGTAGAGCCCTTGGGAGGTGATTAGGTCATGAGGGCAGAGCCTTAATAAATGGGATTAGTGCCCTTATAAAAGAGACCCCAATGAGCTCCCTTGCCCCCTTCTGCCATGTGAGGACACAGCGAGGAGACTGCCACATATGAATCAGGAAGAAAGAACTCGCCAGATGCTAAATCTGCTGGCACCCTGATCTTGGACTTCTTAGCCTCCAGAACTGTGAGAAAAATATTTCTGTTGTTTATAAGCCATCAGGTCTTTGGCATCTCTCACAGCAGTGCAAATGAACTAAGACAGGTACTCTCCCCAAAGGACTAGTCAAAAACCAAGTGCTGGACCTGCTTGACTCAGCATGAGCTCTGTAAGATACTTGGCCTCTAAGAAACTGGCCCCTCTCCTCTAGCATCTGCTCAATAGATTTCTGATTGCATCCACTTGAACTTTTTCAGCTAATAAAGTCACTGTGGTAAGCTCTTTAAATACGTTGTTCTTGCATAGGTAAGATCAACAAACTAGATTGAGTGAAAGGGAGCCAGAGACAGAAGTGGAACAAGTAAACAGACTATTAGTGTGACAAGTGCTACGACATAGAGCAATACAATGATATAGATGAGGGACAGCAAGTGCAGTTCAAAGGGGGCAAGGAGTTTTCAAGAAAAAGTAGGGAGTTACCTAGCTGAGGAAGGGAAGAAGGGTATTCCTAACTATGGGAAGAACACATGCAAGGTTGCAAAGGTTTGAAAGAACATGGTATTTCAGGGTGGCTGGGCAGGAAGAGGAGCTTGAGTGTTGATGGAAGTGATGGCCAAGGTCCCTATAGGCCATGCTTAAGGAGTCTTTATCCTGCATGCAATGGGGAACTATTGTTAAAGAATGTGAATGACATCAGATTTGCATTTTTGAAATATCACTTTAGCCACAGAATGTGAGACATATCAAGAGAGTGGTGTGCAGTATCTTCAGGAATATGGAGAGAGTCACAGATTGTTTTCTATAATATAGATGAAAACTGATACTAAGAGAAAGAAGATAGGTTCTGGAGTTCTCATGTGCCTTAGCAGTATTTATTCCTTCTGATGATATCATTATGGTTTAGGACTGATATTATTATGGTTGTATTTGACAGGCATCTATATATGTATATATATATGTGTGTGTGTGTGTGTGTGTGTGTGTGTGTGTATATATATATATATATATATATATATATATATAATGTCTCCTCAAAGCTTCTTGAAGACTATGCACAGTGTCTCATTCAGTATCTCATATACAGTAAGTGTCTATCATATGCTTACTGAGTGACTGTTACATACTTTTTTTTTTTTTCTGACTGGACTAAGTGGCTTTATTGGGGAAGGCCAGGGTTACAATGGATTTAAGAGTTGGCATTGAGGCCCTTCTTCCTGCCAAAGGTGGGCACAACATTGACAAAGTGCTGGTTGTACTGCATCCACCACTTAGCTGGGCAGGTCTTCTTCTGTTTCTCCTGTTTGACCACCTTGGGAGTCTGCCCTCTTACTTTCCCAACGCGGGCCAGGGAACCACGGACTTCACCTCCAAGCATGTGGCTGGCTACTTCCAGGGCAATTAGAGCCGGACTGACCCAGGGTAGCCTCATTCTCTAGGGGTGTGCCTGCCAGGATCAAGACTTGATCTTCTGGAGCGATGCCCTCCAGCAAGACTGAACGGCAGCCAATGCAACCTCTACTGCAAAGATGGAGTCCAGAAAGAGAGAGGAGCGATGGCGCACACATCCTCACCACCTGCAGTGCGCCATATCACTGCTCTATTGTGATATACTTTTGACAGGATCTTCAAATACCTATGAATGCTAGAATGCCAGACCGGGAAAGCTTACAAAGCTCAGGACTCAGCAGCAAGTGCACCCTCATTCCAGCTGTTGACTTAACCCCATACCTGCAAGGCTAGGTTTGAACATCAGTTATTTCTATCCATGCTCCACTGGCCAATAGATATAGACCCTAAAGGCTCTCCTTGGGCCCAGTATCTCTGGGTAACAACCAATGCCACAAATAATACCACCCAATATGTGTATAGCACTTTACAATTTATGAGGCACTTTTTCTATTCATTATTTCATTTAATCCTCTTGTATTTGTTTTATTCATTCATCAAGTCCCAGCTAGAGGCAGGAATGTCTTTATAGAGAAAGCCATTGAGCAGACAGATAAGCATTTTTTTTGAAAGATTTTATTTATTTATTTGAGAGAGAGAGAGAGAGCACAAGAGGGGGGAGCGGGAGAGGGAGAAGCAGACTCCTTGCTGAGCAGGGAGCCCGATACGGGACTCGATCCCTGGACTCCAGGATCATGACCTGAGCCGAAGGCAGTCGCTTAACCAACTGAGCCACCCAGGTGCCCAGACAGATAAGTATTTGATAAAGTTTGCCACGTAGCCAGAGAGTAGAGACCAGGCCAGGCCCATGTGTGCTCAGGAACTCATGTGGTGCACGAACAAGGTCCTAAATGAGGATGACAGAGAATGGTGTTTGTAACCATGACCTGTCATTTACAAACTGAACCTGTGGGCTAGTCATTTAACATTTCTGAGTTTCAGCTCTCCCATGGGCACAATAGAAGTGACACCACAGAGCGGCTGTGAAGGTCAAATGATATGATACATATAAAGCACTCAGAACAGCACCTAGAATGATCAATACTTCTGGGCCCCTTCTCCTCTCAACCTAACCCATTTTTCAACTGGTCCACTAGTTTCCACAAATGTCTGGAGAAAGCTTTAACATACATATTTCTAGGCCCTGCTCCAGATCTATAGAATTATGATCTCTGGGGAGAGGGCCCAGATGATTGCAATGCACAGTCCAGTGGGGAACCACCTGAATGAGACCATATCATTAGCTCAAACTCATCCAAGTTTTAGATGAAAAGTCAAACTTGAATTAAGAACCTACAGTGGGGCAGGGGAGCCTGGGTGGCTCAGTTGTTTAAGTGACCAGCTGTTGGTTTCAGCTCAGGTCGTGATCTCACGGTCCTGAGATCTAGCTGGCATTGGACTCTGCACTCAGCACGGAGTCTGCTTAGGACTCTCTGTCCCTCTGCCCCTGCCTTCTATGCTCTCTCTCTCTCAAATAAATAAATAAATCGTAAAAAAAAAAAAAAAAATAAAAAAAAAAATAAAAAAATAACCTGCAGTACACTTGATGCAATGTTACGGGATTTCTCTTGAAAGACATATTTATATGCAATTTCTCCCAAAAGATAAAGTAAAGATGGTTTGAAAAAGTCATGCAACACCGCGGATGGACATATATGTCCACCCCTAACATGTAACTCTAACTTTGCCAGAGAACTGCCCCGAGAATGTGCAAGAACTATCCCCGGTTTTCCCTCTGGTTCCTGCTTATATAATAAGTGAAAATAAATTTCACTTATTAAATAACCTGGGTCAGTCTAACCTATAAGAATAACAATAATAATAATGGCAGTTCTTGTTGACATTTATTGAGTTCACGCCCTGTACTAAGTTTTAGGTACGTCACTTCATTCCATCCTCACAAGAGCCCCGTGAAATGGGCACTACGGTACTAACACCCCTATTTAAAACTGGTTTCTGTTTTTAAACAAAGGTTTAGGATAGTGTATCATTCCAGAGTAGCCAGGGAAAGACACTAAAAGTGAGGGGAACAAAGAAGACTGTTACTGAGGTTTATAGAAGGAGATTTGAGTGGAGGAAACGGAAGCAAGGAGATGAAGCATCAATCAGATTCTTTGACTTGAGGACCAGAGGCGGGACTGAGAAAGCAGCAGAGAACAGAATGAATTCACCTGACTTTACCGCCATCTCGTGGTGGTCTGATGATCAGACAACCAGTTCACAATTCTGCATTCACTGTTTCAGTCAGGGAGCCTGCTAGACCCTCTGCAAGGCGCTAAGTGGGGAAATAAGGCCAAATAAAACAGAGAACCCGCCCTTTGAGGTCTTTTTCTAAGTCTTCTGGAGTCACCAGGCTGGAAGTCTCCTTCGGGATCGACTATTGCAGGATAAACACCCTTTTTTTTCATGCAGGCTATTTTCAGGAAAGGCAGAATGTTTATAAGCACCATCATTTTTTTTTTTCTATTCAAAATGAAAATAACTTAGCATCCCATGGGATGTACCAAGTCTCATTACTTGATGTTCTTCACTATTTTTAAAAGAAGATGGTCAGTGAGAAAACTGGCACTGAAGTTTAGTCGCTAAAATTATAGGGAGGAGAAATCTAACAGTAGATACGCTTTCTCATCTTCTACCCCTTAGACCTGTAGGGCATTGTGTTCATGAAGCACATTTACATGCACTTTGTAATTTCATGGCCAAAACAATCCCTAAAGGTAGATAAAATAATCCTCACTGTAGTCTCTGGGAGCCAGGTTTAAAGAAGTGAAATGTATATGAGAAATCTAAAAAAAGCCAAAGTGGTCCAAAACAGAGAGTAAAACGGTGGTTACCAGGGGCTGGAGAGGGGTGGGGAGATAGGATAGATGTTGTTTAAAGGTACAAACTTGCAACAAGTAGTCAGTAAACCTTAGAGGTCTAATGCACAATATAGTGAATGTAGATAATAGCATTGTATTATAATCGTCAAACGTGCTAAGAGACTCGAACTTAATTATTCTAACCTCTACAAAGAAATAATGATGTAATAAGATAGAGGTGCTAAATATCACTACAATGGCAATCATATTACCATATAGAAATCTATCATTTTAACATGTGTACACCTTAAATTTACACAATGTTATAGGTCAAATATATTTCAATAAAAAGCACAAAAATATAAGGGGCTGAAATAACCTGGCTATGGTCACACAGTAAGATGGCAACAGAGCCACCTTGCAATTTGTTCATTCCACTCAGTGCAACATTTAGAGAGTGCAAAGCGTGTGCCAGACACCAGGGATATGCTGTTGAATTACATTGCTCCCTGACTCACTGTTTCCTGCCTGTTCCAGCTTAGTTAGCCCAGCTTCTCTGGGTGGAAACTCCTCTTTGTGTGAACCAGGAGGGCAACTGAAAAACCTTAAGCAACACCTGAGCCATGAGTTTTCCAGAAGGACAGGCTCCGCAGAGCATTCTATCTGTTGCTGCCCAATGAATGAGGTGCTTTTCCCAATCCCCTGGGTCAATCCTAGGCCCTCACTCCCATGGGTGAGTGACACTAAAAGGTTCCTCTCCTCTAGGATGGCCTTAAGTAGACTGGTTTATCCTTCTGTTTTTTGTGTGTGTGTGTGTTTTTTTTTAATTTTTGTTTATTTACTTGAGAAAGAGAGGGAGAGAGATTGCACATGAGTGGGACGGGGAAGGGCAGAGGAAAAGGGAAAAGCAGACTCCCCACTGAGCAGGGAGTCCTATGACCTTGGGGTAAATCCCAGGACCCTAAGATCATGACCTGAGCTGAAGGCAGACGCTTAACCAACTGAGCCACCCAGGCACCCCTATCCTTCTGGTTTTTTAAGAACACAATAGATAAATACGAAATTTGATCAAAGGCCTCACCACAAAGGTAGGTCACAGCAAGGATCTAAGTAGGTGTCTGGGGCCTCTGGTTGCTCATCAGTCTAATTCAATGTTCGCTCTATTAAAACAGGGAAACCAAGGCTCAGGGTGGGGAAGTGACATGCCCAAGCAAATTTCGGAAAATTAAAACACAGCTGACCCAGGCCAGAACTGTTGCTACCACACTCTGCTGCCCCTCTGTGGATATGCTGCCTCATTGTGCTCTGCTGAGCACAAGAAAACAGACCGTCCACAAAGAAGGAAACTGATAGAGAGGAAAGGTAACAGGAAATGCCTGGAAACTGAACCCATAAAGTCCAAACCCCGAGTCACCGTAAAAGGCTTTGAACTGGCAAGAATGAGAGGAAATGATGAGAGAGCAAAGGAAATGGGCCTCTGAGAGAGGAAACACAGGGAGCCCACACAAGGCCTTTGGGGAGCCTCTGTTGCAGGCCTTTGTCAAGTGGAGTGGGTCTCTCCCTCCTTCCCAGTAGCCAAGCCTGGGGCATGCTCCCTAAGGAGGCTCTTGAGAACTGGGCCGACTACCTACTAACACATGTTACATTTAGTGCAGCCTACTGTGCTAAATGCTTTGTATGCACGTATTACCTCACTTAATCTTCTCAATAACTTATGGGGAAAACTACTTTTATCAATCCCCATTAATGGAGACACAGTGAGGTTAAATGGCATGCCCCCAAATGCACAACCAGTAAGTGGCAGGGCTCAGATTTGAATGCAGATCTTTCTACTATTAACCTGTGTTTTTAAGCCATCATGCTATAACTAATGGCTCCTTGCTGTAATAGGTCCTTTTTCCAGAAACTACTGAAAAGTACTGGGAACATTTCCATTTCAACAATTAGTATTATTATAATGATGATGATGATACCAGACGACAACTGTTGACTGGTAACTCTATGCCAAACACTGTACTAGGTGTTTTGCATGTGTGATCTCATTTAATCCTTACAACGACCCCAGGAGGTAGCAATAAGCCCCCACATGCTGAAAAACCGGCCCAAGGTCACAGAGCTAAGGATGCCTCTGCGCTAAAGCCCACTCTTACCACTAGGTAATCTTCCCTTGGGTTTCTTCCCTGGCTCCCACTGTTGTTGATGCCAATTAGAGGCTTGATGAAGGACAACAAGAGGAGGAGTGAAATGCATTAATTTAATGTTGGACTGAGGATTCATTTGTGCGGGATCAAGTTGTTGAAATCTCTATGTGATGGCCAGAGTTTAATTAACAACCATCAAAACACCTTTCTCAGCTTAAATCTTTCATTTACTTAATCAAATTAAAGCGTGGGAAAGTTTGCACTTAACAGGGCTGTTGCTAAGCGCCTTTGTCTGACTTTCCCCTTCTTACTGAATGAGTGATTCATTCAACAAACAGGTATGGGATTGCCATTGAGTGGCACCTACAATATGCCTGAGAGTCAGGAAGCTAGTCCCAAGTCCCTTGTTGTGGGCCTTGAAAAAGTCACCTGCCCCTATTGGGTCTCACTAATTATAAATAAGCCCACTGATTAATCTGCGAGGTCCCTCCTTTTGTAGGTTTCAGTGCAAGCTCCTGACTAGTGTTTAGGGTTTTTTTCCCTGTTTTAAATATTTGATTGTTATTTTCTTATTTATTTTTTATTGAGATATAATTAACATACAATGTTATATTCATTTCAGGTGTACAACACAATGATTCAATATTTGCACATATTGTGAAATAATCATCACAGTAAGTCTAGTTAACATCCATCACCATACATAGTTACAATATTTTTCTTATGATAACTTTAAAAATCTACTCTTAGCAACTTTCAAATATATAATACAGTATTATTAACTATAGTCACCATGCTGTACATTATATCCCCAAGACTTACTAATTTTATAATTGGAAATTTGAACCTTTTGACCCTCTTCACCCATTTCACCCACCCCCACCCCCTGCCTCTGGCAATAACCAATTAGTTCTCTGTATCCATGACTTTGGTTGGTTGGTTGGTTGGTTTGGTTGACTTTATAGATCATACAGTGTTTGTCTTTATCTGACTTATTTCACAGAGCAGAATGCCCTCAAGGTCCATCCATGTTGTTGCAAATGTCGAGATTTCCTTCTTTTTTTATCCTTGAATAATAGTTCACTGTATACATATTCCACATTTTCTTTATCCATTCATCCATCAATGGATACATAGTTTGCTTCCATATCTTGGTTACTGTAAATAATGCTGCAATCAATAGAGGAGTGACTATATCTTTTTGAGATAGTGTTTTCATTGCCTTCAGATAAATACCAAGAAATGAAATTCCTGGATCATATAGTTTTTAAGTTTTTGAAGAACTTCCACACTGTTTTCCACAGTGGCTGTACCAACCAATTTACACTCCGACCAACAATGCACAAGAGTTCCCTTTTTTCCACATCCTCACCAACACTTGTTATTTTTTGTCTTTGTGATAGTAGTCTTTCTAACAAGTGTGAGGGGATATCTCATTGTGATTTTGATTTGCATTTCCCTGGTGATTAGTGGTGTTGAGCACCTCTTCATGTACCTGTTGGCCGTCTGTATGTCTTCTTTGAAAAAATGCCTATTTAGATCCTCTGCCCATTTTTTAAATTGGGTTGTTTGGGGGGATTGCTATTGAGTTGTATATGTTCTTTATACACTGGAGATTAACCCCTTATCAGATATATGATTTGCATATATTTTTTTCCTATTTGGTAGGTTGCCTTTGCATTTTGTTGATGGTTTCCTTTGCTGTGCAGAAGCTTTTTAGTTTTACATAGACCCACTTGTTTATTTTTAATTGTGTTGCCTTTGCTTTTTGTGTCAAATCCAAAAAGTGATTGGCAAGACCAATGTAAAGGAGCTTACTTCCATACTTCCTATGTTTTCTTCTAGGAGGTTTTTGGTTTCAGGTCTTACGTTTAAGTCTTTAATCCATTTTGAGTAAATTTTTGTGTATGATGTAAGATAGTGGCCCAGCTTCATTCTTTTGCATATGATTGTACAGTTTTCCAAACACCATTTATTGAAGAGAATTTTCCTTTTTCTTTTTTAAAGATTTTATTTATTTTTGAGAGAGAGAGAGCACGAGCGGAGGAGCAGAGGGAGAGGACAAAGCAGACTCCCTGCTGAGCAGGGAGCCCAATGCGGGGCTCGATCCCAGGACCCTGAGATCATGACCTGAGCCGAAGGCAAATCTTTAACTGACTGAGCCACCCAGGCGCCCCTTGAAGAGAATTTCCTTTTCCCATTGTAGAGTCTCAGTTCCTTTGTCATAAACTAATTGACATATTTGTGTGGGTTTATTTCTGAGCTCTCTAGTCTGTTCCATTAATCTGTGTGTCTGCTTTTATGTCCATACCATACTGTTTTGACTACTATAGACTTGTATTATAGCTTGAAATCAGGAAACATGATACCTCCAGCTTTGTTCTTCTTTCTCAAGACTGTTTTGGCTATTCGGGGGTCTCTTATGGTTTCATACAAGTTAATTTCTTCTTTAAATGGCTAAAAAGAAGAAAGGGAGTCAATTCCTCAAATTGCTCAATTGATGACTCTGGTGGGTGAGAGCCAGGTAAGGTATGTTTCCAGGGTGTAAGAACAGGCACTGAGGGAGGATAGGGACAACAGGGGACCTGGAAGATAGACTGGGAGACATGAGAGAAGATCCTAGAAACAGAAAAGGCAGTGGGAGGAAGGTGGTCATGTAACCCAACCAACATGAGTTCGCTCCTTAGTAAGTCAGAAACTACACTAGGTTGAGTTGTTGCATAAAAGTAAACTTTATTTGCAGCAAATAAGGAGGTCATGGGGAATAGCTTCCAAAGCCATGAGTCCCCAAGCAAGGGTGGATGGGTTCCTTTTATTTAGGGTGAGGATGAATATTTAGATAGGGAAGTCTTGTCATTGTATGCAGAGGCAGGCATAAGGTCACAATGTGCCTTAAGGAACCATGCCTATACATACCGTTGTATGTTATATAAATGAGGCTGAGGCTCCACCTTGGGTGGAGATTTTAGCATTATAATAAAGATAGTCATCGGTCATTCTAGAGGTCACTCTATGGTCCATCTGTGCAGACTTGAGTCGGGGCTTAAGTTAAAACTTGTCTGGATAGTCTGGGCAGGCTGGAGGTCTTGTCAGGGCAGTCACTATTGCTCGAGGGGCAGTTTCACTTTCCATTTGCCTAAGTTAAGAGAGAAGCTGGAAAGAAGAGCTTAAGGAAAAATGTGGGACAAAGGTCGGTGAGTACAAGCAGGTGGGCAGTGAAGGCAAGGTCTTGGGGTCTAGTTGGTGATAGTCAAACTTTTGGGGTGCCAGAGTTTTTGTCTGGAGAGCCTTGTCTTCTCCAACGCCCTCCGATCTTCTATTTTCCCTTTTTTGCCCCACCCAATCTCTTTCTTTCAAGAAGAGAGACTAAGGTAAGTAGTACCGTAAGGAGTAGATATGCTGGAAGACCAAAGAGTGACCCTAGGAAGATTGTATATGATCTTAGAGCATATGAAAAAAAAAAAACTTTTGTATATCTTTCTCCTATGATCAAGTTTAGCAAGACAATGTAGGTGTCTTTATTAATGCAAGTCAAATCTAGAGGCACTTTAAAATTTCCCACACACGTCCGTTCCACTTACAACCTCTTCCAGAATCCCATCAGGTTCAGCTGCCACCTTCTGTATTTGTACCCTGATTATACTAAAAGATCAACAGGGGACTTAGGCTGAGGGTGGGAGTGAAGGAGACAAGATGCAATACTAGGTACTTTCCACGATGTTTCAGACATTTGTTTTTGAAAACAATAGAGCTAAAGCCTATCTTGAGGAGAAATTCTCAAATGACTCAAGGCATACCCTCACCAGTGGAGAGGGGAAAAGTCATTGTAGTCATACACAGAACAGTGAATTAGGAGATAAGCTCCATTCACAGTTCTGCCTTTCACTTGCTGTATGACCTTACACAAATTACTTTACCTATTCCTACCTCCGGGTTTCCTCATTATAAAATGGGCATATTACCATCTGCTGTCCATGCACTTTTTTTTTAAAGATTTTTAAAATTTATTTATTAGAGAGAGAGAGTGAGAGAGAGCGCGCAAGAGGGGGTAGGGTTAGAGGGAGAAGCAGACTCCCCGCCGAGAAGGGAGCCCGATGTGGGACTCGATCCCGGGACTTTGGGATCATGACCTGAGCCGAAGGCAGTCGCTTAACCAACTGAGCCACCCAGGCGCCCTGTCCATGCACTTTTGAAAATCAGATTAGATAATATTCATGAGAACATCTTGCAAATGTGATCCATTGATAGGAGGTACAGTCCTTACCTTAGAATTAAGTGCTACTGTGTAGTTTTATAAGCTAGCTTTAAAACAGCTATGTCCCATTTAGCTTCTTGAAATTTTCAGTGGGACTTATTTGGGTGATAGGCCATTGGGTATGAAGGAATTCCCTAGTAGTTTTGTGGGTCTAAGAGGATTTTGAAGATCACAGTGAAGCTAAAATACATGTATTTGGAAACCAGCTGAAATGAAGTCTCCATTCAAGGGTCCTCTTCATTGTACCTTCACATTCTCAAGGACTTTGCTTTTCTGCATCAATCTGTCTCCACTACAGAATCATTATCATCATGACTCAAGTATTTGGCCAATTTAGAAAAAGCCTCTCTTAATCCTACATTCTCCTCCAGCTATTGCTCAGTTTCTCTGCTTTCCCTTGTAGCAAAACTTTTTGAAAGAATTGTTTATACATGCTGCTTTCATTTTCTTCACCTCAAAATTACTCCAGTATCTATAACTGCAAAACTGCTCCTCTAGGTCACCTTTGTCTGGCAGACTCCAATGGTCACTTCTCTATCCTCATCTAGCAACTTGAATCAGTATTAAACACAATTGCCTGTTGTGACCCTGAATTCTTATTTTTCTTTTATATGTCTCTGGGTATTCTTTCTGAGTCTCCTTAGTAGGCTCTTTCTTCTCTGTAGAGGAGCATAACAGTTTAAGAACACAGATGCTCAAGCCATGCTTTCCAATATGGTAGCCACTAGTCACATTGTAGTTATTACATTTAAATTAATAAAATTAAATAAATTAAATTTAATTAATTAACAAGATTACATATTTATTAAATTAAATTAAACATTCAGTCCCATCAACCTAACATTTCAATTGTTCAACAATGGCATGTGGCTAAAGGCTAACACATTGGATAGGAAGACACAGAACATTTCCATCATTGCAGGAACTTCTGTTGGATGGTGCTAGCTAGAACCAGACATCTAGAATTCGAATCCCAGCTCTGCCGATTTATCAGCTGAGTGACCTTAGGCAAGTTACTTAATCTCACAGAAAAAAAAAAAATCCCTGCCTTCTATCCCTACAATGGGAAAATATGGCATGCCTAAAATGTAGCGGGGAGATCTATAAACATTGATAGCTCTCCAAGAGATATTGGTAAGTGAAAAATGCAAGGTTCAGAATGGTATAGTTAGTTATATAGCTAGATAGATACATAATATGATCTTGGTTAAACAAAATAAAGATATGCTCATATTTTTATATTTATTAAAAATTCTGGAGACATACAAAAAAACTTAATGGTCCCTTTGGGGAATGGAGTCGGGGTTAGGAGAAAGACTCTGACTTTGCATTTTATACATTTATGTACTGTTTTATCACATACATAAATTACTTTTGATTAAAAATAATAATCTTAAATTTATATGTATATGATTTGGCATTTTTCTGGTTAGTTTGTTATACAACCATTATTGTATCTTCCAAATACACAACCATTATTGTATAACAAACTAACCCCAGGGCATAGTAGCTTAAAACAACATCCATTTTATTATATCTCATGAATCTATTGGTCAAAATTTGGTCAGGGCTCAGCTGAGCGCTATCTCCACTGCAATTGGCTTTAACTAGAGCCATTCAGTGGTACTCAGATGGCTTGAATGGAAGACCTAGGACTGCTTTACTCACATGTCTGGTGCCTTGGAAGGAATGGCTGGAAGTTTGGACTCAGGTGGGCCTCTGTTTCCAAGCATCTCTGGGACTTTCCATTTGGTCCCTCCAGCAGAGTAGTCAAATATTTCATATGATGGCTCAGAGACCCAAGAAACCAACATGGAAATTACAAGTTCTTTAGAGGCTAGGCCCAGAATGAGCTTTATGTAACTATGCCACACTCTATTGGTTAAAACAGTTATAGGCCAGCCCAGATTTAGGGGATAAGTGGTAGAGATAGACCCAGGTTTGCTATGGGAAGAGCATCAAAGAATTTGTGGCCATCTTTAATCCAACACAGACATCAAGATTGCTGCCTATTTAATACAAGTTATATCTTTGATAATTCAGGTGGGGACAAAAATCATAATTGTGGATGGTTCAGGATAACTTGAATGGAAACTCGGGTAAAGAAGAGCTAAAGACACGAGTATGACTCCTTCTACTGGAAAGTGAAGGAGGCCATTCAGAGTCTCAGAGTAGAATTTCTATTTTACTTACTCTCAGAATCACCTTGGCAAACTAATAATGCCTGCTTCCATTGTCCTCCACATTCCCTTCATCTCTCTCAAGCAAGTCAGGGTAAGAAGCTTTGTTCCTTGGGTAGGGCTCATGTCTTTCTTGACTTTGTGAAACTTCCTATCCAAAATATGGAGTGCATAGTAGAGTATAGAGCCTACAGCAGAATCAAAGTAATGCCACTGACTGATAGTCTACCCTCCAGCACATTCTGCTCTGCTATCTTTTAAAGGCCACCACCCACTTTAAGTCAAATGCTGCGCTAGGTACTTTAATATATCTTTTATTATTTCATTGTAACAACACTGGGACAAGGTTTTTTAAATGGAAAAGATTTATGTTTTATTATTATAATTATTAAATTTTGTTCTTCAAAATACACAAGCAAGAGAGTAGAAGAACCACTGGGTAAAGTGTGAAAATTCTCATCTGGAGAAGATTTTTGGGGACAGGTATTATTATTATCCCCACTTTACAGAGAAGGAAGGTGAGACACAGACGTTAAGTGACTTTACCTCCATAACAAATACATAGGTGGCAGAGCCTGGATAGCAACTGAGATCTTTGACTCAAAAGCCTATAATCTTTCAATCTACCATCTGCCTCTCGAGGAAAAAGAAACAAAAGTCTGTATACTGGATACCAAGGGTACTTTTCTCCTACTTCATTCATCCATCCACACAATGTCTAACGTGTGCCGAGGGTGCTTCCACGCTACCAGAAGCTCCAGAGCATTAAAGAAAGGTCTAAAGAGAAAGGCTGTACTTCTAGCACTGGAATTTCCAAACCTTGCTATCCACAACATATCATAAAGTATATTTTTTAGTTCTACTACATGTTTTGCTGCTGCTCCTGGCACCTCTGTATTACAAGGGAACAGCTGCTAATACAGTTGGCACTGTCATGTATGTTTGGGCAGCTGACCAGAAGAGGATCAAGGATGGCACAGGCTGTCTCTTCTTTTCAGCATTAGCCAGAAAAGTGCTAATACAGAGGCCTGTAATTGAAGAATATGGCAGGAAATGTGGCTCATGGATGAGAGACACTTAGGCAGTTGGAAGAATTTGAAAGAGTGATTCAAAAAAGGAACTGGGAGGGCTTGACTCGAGCAGGATTCAGCAATCCCTTCATCCCTAATGACTCACAGAACAACAGTATTCAGTGCACTGAGGAGAGGGGAGCCAGAGCCCTTGGGAAGACATATGGTGCAGGAGAGAAAGGTAAATAAAGGAGGAGAATGCAATGGAGAAAGAAACAATACAAAATATTGAGTGAAAAGAAAGAGAAAAATAATGATCCTGTGGTAAACACAATTGATGGCCATCAACTTGAAACAAAAACAACCGCACACAAAATTGCCCATTTGTGAACTAGCCCCTTGGGTGTGGTGATTAGTGCAGAAAACTGCCAAATGACTATGTACAAATCATGTCTCCAATTTTTTACTTTGGCATTTTTTTTTTTTATTAATGAAAGTAGCAACTCATTCTATGAGGCCAATGTTACCTTCATACCAACATCCAACAAACACATCACAAGAAAGAGATCTATAGATGAATATTCCTAGTGAATATAGATGCAAAAATCCTCAATAAAATGTTAACAAACCAAACGAAGCAACATATAAAATGGATTATACACCATGGCTAACTATGGTTTATCCCTGAAATGCAAGGCTGGTTTAACATATGAAGAGCAATCAATAAAATGCATGTGATCATCTCAGTAGTTGAAGAAAAAGTATTTGACAAAATCCATCACCCTTTTATGATGAATGCGCTTAACACACTAGAAATAGATAAAAGGGAACTTTCTCAACCTAATGAAAGCCACATATAAAAAAAAAAAAACATGGTTAGCATCAATACTTAATGGTGAAAAACTGGATGCTTTACTCCTAAGGTCTGGGATAAGGTAAGGATGTTTGCTCTCACCAGTTCTATTCAACATTGTTGTGGAGGTTCTAGCCAGGGCAATGAGATAATGAAAAGAAATAAAAGATATCTAGATTGGAAATGAAGAACTAAAACTCTCTATTCTCAGATGACATGACCTTGTATATAGAAAATCTTAAGAAATCTACCCCAAAATATCATTAGAATTAATAAAGGAGTTCAGCAAGCTTGCAGGATACAAGGCCAATATAGAAAAACCATTTGTATTTCTATACGCTAACAATGAACAATCAAAATATAAAATTAAGAAACCAGTTCCATTTATAATATTGTCAAAAACAATACAGGGGCCTAGGTGGCTCAGTCGTTTAAGCATCTGACTCTTGATTTCGGCTCAGGTCATGATCTCATGGGTTGTGGGATCAAGGCCCACACTGGGCTCCATGCTCAGTGGGGAGTCGGCTTGAAGATTCTCTCCCTCTGCCCTTCCTCCACTCTCTCTCTCGTAAATATATAAATCTTAAAAAAACAATACTTAGGAATATATTTCACAAAAGAAGTGTGAGACTTGTATACTGAAAACTACAAAATATCATTGAAAGAAATTAAAGACAGTCTAACTCAGTGGAATGTCATCTTGTGTTCTTGGATTGGAAAACTTAATATTGTGAAAGTAGCAATACTTTCCAAACTTATGTACAGATTCAACACAATCCCTATCAAAATCCCAGCTGGCTTTCATGCAGAAATTGACAAGTTGAACCTAAAATATACATGGAAATGCAAGAGTTCCAGAATAGCTAAACAGTTTTCATGACCTTGGGTTTGGCAATATATTCTTAGATATGACACCAAAGGCACAAGAAACAAAAGCAAAATAGACAAAATTGGATTTCACCAAAATGAAATAAGTTCGTGCTTCAAAGGATATCATCAAGAAAGTAAAATATGACCCACAGAATGGGAAAAAACTACTTGCAAATCATATGTCTGAAAAGGGTCTAGTATCCAGAATACATAAAGAATTCTTACAACTCAACAACAATAAAAAAAATAAAGGCAAATAACCAGTTAAAAATAGATAAAGAATTTGAATAAACATTTCTCCAAGGAAGATATAGGAAGGGTATGTCCAATAAGTAGATGAAAAGAAGCTCAACATCATCAGTTATCAGAGAAATGCAAATTAAAATCACATTGAGATACCACTTCATACCGCAGGGATGGCTATAATTTTAAAAAATGAAAAATAACTATTGGTAAAGATGTTGGGAAATTGGAACCCTTGCACATTGCCGGTTGAAATGTAAAATGATGCAGTCACTTTGGAAGACAGCCTGGCAGTTCCTCAAAAGGCTTAAACATAGATTCACATTTGACCTAGCAATCCTGCTTCTAGAAATATACCCAAGAGAAATGAAAATATATGTCCATACAAGAATGTGTACACAAATATTCATAGCAGTATTATTCATAATAGCCTAAAAGTGGAAAAACCCAAGTATGCATCAACTGGTGAGTAGATAAAATATGTTATAGCCATAAAATGGAATATTATTTAGCCATGAAAAGCAGAAGTACTGATACATGCTACAAATGGATGAACTTTGAAAACAATATGCTAAGTAAAAGAAGCAGACATAAAAACCACATATTATTTGATTCCATTTATGTGAAATTTCTAGAATAGGCAAATCTATATTGACAGTGGTTGCTTGGTCCTGGATGCAGAGGGGAATAAGGAGTGACTGCTTAGGGGTAAGGGGTTTCTTTTGGAATATTTGGAGTTGCATAGTAGTGATGATTGCACAACTTTGTGAATCTACTGAAAACCACTAATTGTACACTTTAAAAGGGCAGCTTTTATGGTATGTAATTGTATATCAATAAAGCTGTTATTTTAAAAAGGAGAATTATATGTCTAACAACCAAGTAGGAGAGATGTGCTAAATCTTCAATTTTCTCTATCCTGACTAGCTGGACCAGTGGCCTGCTTCCTTTTTCTTCAGAACCTGCCCCCAAATATTTACTCATTCCTTCACCTATGGCAGAAGGTGCCAGTCAGCTATGCCCTGAGCCAGTAACACTGGGCATTCTAGGGTCCACATTTGTCACATCTTCTATATAGCCCTTCCCTCATGTTATATTTCTATAGTGAACAACTCCTTTCTCTAAAAATGAGTCAAGTGAGACTCAACAAAACAGTCTGAGGCAACAGAGAGAAAGGGAAGTATTGGGGCATAAGCTATAGGGAACAGGGGGCTTCATTGTTTCAAAATCCTCTCCTACAATTGAGAACACTCAAGGAAACCTAGACATTTCCCCTTCTACTCCCTCCCATCATAGTAAGTTGGGAAAATATTTTGAAGTCTTTCAGTTGGAGACTAATCTATTCCCAGTTTACACTAGTGAACTTAAGCCATTCTCACTGAGGATTGGCAACCATAGAAGAGTCCAGAGCTACTTCTGTCACCCATTCTAATATTTGACAGCTCTTGCCATTATACCAGTAACCATGTAACAATGCCAGTAACAATTCCCCATATTTAATCTAGGTTCCTAATGTGTGGTGTAAACCAAATGACCCCTTGCTACATCCTTGGTAGAGCGTGAGAAGAGATACTGTCGATTTATAGTGGGAAAACAGTGCCTCAGAAAGAAATAGTAATAGGAACTAGGAATTTTCCAGAGAATGACCGATCATCAGTCTCTAAGCATTTGAAATCCCCCTGTAGATAGGGTTTCCCCAAACTTGTCATAGGACTCTGGGTAAAAGTGTGTAAAGGATGTGGAGAGATATAATTTAAAAAGAGGAGTTTAAGTCCTTTGTGAGTTAGCAGGGCCAAATGAATCTGGACAAGTGACCACTTCCCACAAGCCAACATAATGACAGAGACTCAGACAAGCACCACTAGCAAGCAGAGTCCCCTGTAAGAGGTAAAGCACTTTGAAAACTAGATTCCCAAAAAAACCATCACTGCCATCCTGCCCAGGCCACCTTACCTAACCGAAATTGATTGGAGACATTCCCGCATGTTTGCATTATCTCCGGGCTATTCCATCCTAAGGGGTATAATGCACAGCCGGAGCTTATCAGCAGCCCTGGAAAGAAAAGCATACACATAGGTAGAAAAAAATATAACAGGTCTTCTGTCACCCAAAATTTCTCTCTGTATTAGCTTGGCTCAACTTCTGCCTCTTCTGTTCAGAGTTTACTTTCCCCTTTAACCCTAAATGTCTATGACACTACCAACTCAACAGGATTTCTTTGCCATGCCATAGGCAGTGAGTTGAGGTAGATAGTAGAGGGAACAACTTACAAAGAAAGGGCAGTGTTAGAAATTGAGACAGGCCAGTGTACTTTTTACAGCCCAAATGTTTATGACAATGGCTTACAACACTAAGTTGGACTCCCCAGTCAGACTCCTTTTCTACCTTGGTCTGATTTTCAAAGAATAATAATGTAGAGACTGCTACTCTTTCCTAAAATTCAGCCTTTTCTAAGAGTCAAATAGGTCCCTGTTAGTTGAAGGTAGGTCATGATTTCTAGCACGTGGATTCAGCTGCCAGACTGAGATCTAGAGAAAGCATACACGTTGGATAGGCTTCTCCTGTTGAGGAGGGCACCACAATCCCTCTTCCAGAAATACTTTCTTATTCTGAGATATCATTCCAATTTTATGATAAGAATTTCTCCTTTATTTGGCTTCCAATACCTTCCACTAAACCTTTGTCTTCATGTCCATTTTAT
The DNA here is from genome assembly GCF_011800145.1 of Mirounga leonina. Classification (NCBI taxonomy): domain Eukaryota; kingdom Metazoa; phylum Chordata; class Mammalia; order Carnivora; family Phocidae; genus Mirounga; species Mirounga leonina. The sequence continues at coordinate 5,451,977 of NW_023270175.1, forward strand.
TTAGGTTATTTGGTCACTACAAAGTAACTGTGGGATCTTAGTGATAACCTTACTCTTCCAATGAGAGGTACAAATCTGGGTCTGCTTGCTGACACTGCATATAACACAGAACCTCCACAGAGCAGGTGTTTGATCAGTGATGAATGAATGGCACAGTTAGAGGTTCCAGAGCTCCAGGGCTCAGCTGGACAGTGAAAGGCAGACTACTCCAGGGACTACTGGCCTCACCTACACCTCTCTTTCCCCACTGAGGAAGATTCCAGATACACTCTGAGAAGCTAATAAGCCCACTTTGTCTTAAGATGAATCCTTTTGGAAGAGACCACAAAGAACTCTAAGCTTGTCTACAACATGGCAACCAGCTTTTCTCAATATTCAGTGAGTCCAGAGAAAAAGATGAGGGCCTTAAGAAATAGCAAGAAAGGTTTAAATAGGGGTGCCTGGGTGGCTCAGTTGGTTAAGTGTCTGCCTTCAGCTCAGGTCATGATCCTGGGGTCCTGGGATCAAGCCCCGCATCTGAGCAGGGAGCCTGCTTCTCTCTCTCCCTCTGCCCCCTCCCCCGCTTGTGCTCACTTCCTCTCTCTCTCAAATAAATGAATAAAAATCTTTTTTAAAAAAGAAAGGTTTAAATAGGAAAACAGTGATAACTTTCTGACAGTGAGAGAGGGTTTAGAAACTAAAAGAATGACCAATTAAGGCTAGAAATTCCCTTCAGTGGAATGCTTAAAATTAGAAGGCATTCTTATCTGTCTCATAGTCTTAAAGGAAATGAAACTGGTCACTCAAAGACTTTTCTAGGCTCTGGAATTTATCCAGTGGCAATGGAACAACACTCCTATTTGTTTAGGGGTTCCTCTGTTTTCTTTGTTTGTACCACAGATAAACTGAAATCCTACGAGATGAGGAAGTATGAGCCAGAATATGGAACCCAGAGTATGCACAATGGGTTAAGGACAAAATTGGAAATGAAATCCTAGCCTTTTCCTGCTTCTAGTATATATATCCTTTGAGGGAAGAGTTACTAAAAAGTGAGCTTTTCCACACAAACTAGGAAGAAAAGAACATAAGTTCATAAAAGAACAGCAGTTCTGCTTTCAAACCTCCACATTCAGAACCCTGGGACTGGCATGAACTCTGATTTCTCAAGCAGGTATCAGTGCTGGCCAAGTGTGTGTCTCAACATGGCAGGTGGAACCTTCTACTCTCCTCAGCCCCCTCTTGTTCCTCAGACCTTACCATGTTGAGGAGCTCAGGTCAGGAATCACCTCCTCCAGGAAGCCTTTCTCACTATCCCCAAGGTCCCACCCCCAGGCTAAGTTACATATTCCTTCTCTGTGTTCCCACAGCACCCTGTGCTTATTCCTGTGATTAAAATATCCTGTGATAATATATGCTTCACAACTGATTGAGGTTTGCTTCCCTCACTAAAGTGTGTGTTCCTGGAAGGGAGGAACCCTTGGTAACTGGTACATAATAAGTGCCCAGTAAATGCATCTGTTTCAGAGTATACTCTGGGTACTTGACAGACAGCTTCCTTTGCCCATGCTACCCAATGGGGAAGCCTTCCGAAGGGATCTTCATAGCAGGGATGGGAGATCATCCTAGACGAATGATACAGCCATAGAATCTTAGAGAGGGAAAGGCCTTTAGAGATTACCTACTCCAATCCATCCCCATTACAGATGTGGATATTGAGACTCAAAGAGGGAAAGCTATTTACCTATGGTCACATAGCCAGTTACTGGCAACACTTTTCCCACTAATCAGAGCAATCATCAACCCCTTAGAAGCTCTGCTGTTCTAAAGACAGGTATCCAGAAATGACCACCTTTTGACAACAATATCTATAGCAAGTACTAGGAATCTTATAGGCATTAGATCCAGAGAGACAGCACAACACAATGGCTTCAGAGAACAATACTGTATTATACACTTGAAAGTTGATCTTAAATGTTCTCACCACACACACACACACACACACACACACAAAACCAGAATGATGTGAGGTGATGGATGTGTTATCTAACCTTATTATGGTTAACATTTCACAATATACATGTATATCCAATCGTCACGTTGTACACCTTAAACTTACACAGTGTTATATGTCAATTATATTTTAATAATATGGGAAAAAAGAGAGAAAGGGTTCTGTAGTCAGTCTAGATCTAAGTTCAAATTCCAGCTCTGCCACCTGGAGTCTGTGTGACTTTAGGCAAGACACTTAATCTCTCTGTGCTTCAGTTATCTTGCCTTTAAAATGAGAATAATAGTACTCCATCCTATAGGACTGTTTCAAGAAATAATGCTTATAGAGTACCTAGCATATAGAAAGTGTTCAACAAAAAAATTATTTTTATTGAACAACAGCCTCTCCCTATGACTCCTCTCTCATTTTCCACCTATATTCTCCATGCTAATTTCTTCCTCACCTCTTTGTCCTCATAAAAAATACAGCTGAAAAGTCAAATTGCTCAACAGGGCTCAATTCAAATCTTCCTGGTTGGAGTTGTTATCTTGCAATTTTGTGCAGGCACCAAGCCAGAGACTAGAAATCTCGGCCAGGCATGTGTTCTGCCCCAGTGCATGTGGCCCCACGCTCTACCGAACCAGCCCTCCTACTCCTCTTATCCCCTATCCTCCCTCCTGCCTTTTAGACAGATGAGCGCAGTAGGTTGTACACATGCTTCATGGAGATGTTTGACTTGTAACTGACAGCTGATTCCATCACATTTGCTCATAGCTGGAGAAAGATGTGTCCTGGGAGACTTATTTTAAAAATGAAGTCACAGGGTAATTTATCCTCAATTATATTTGTTTCCAACAGTTCTCATAAATTTAGGATTTTGAAGATGAGCTTCAAACAGAAATGCAGAAGTCATTTGCCAGTGTCAGGTCTTGCCACCTTCTGGAAGAGTGGGCTTATTAAAACATGTAGATTCTTAGGCCTTAGTCAGAGATATTTGATTCGGTAACTGTAGCCTAGGAATACGCATTCTGCCTTCTCTAAGTGCTATAGCTAACTCCTGGTTTTATTACCCCTCCAACCACATATGTCCCTTGGTTCAGCTGGGTACTTTCTTATTCTCATCTGCCTCTAGAAAGGGGAAAAAAAAAGCTCTTTAGAATATGTTACTATCCTTACTTCCCTACTATACAGTGACCAGTAGGGCTGCCATCTTGTTTCCCTTCCTCAGCTTTTCTTTCCACAAGAATCCCCTAATGCAAAATGTACCAAATATCCTCCCCAAACATGGTTGCTATGGTTTGAATTCACTTCTCTGACCAAGCAGAAGCCTGGCGTTAAACACTTTACTCTGTTTCAGCCCTTGTGGCAGGCAACCTCAACTCCCATACAAAACCTCAGACACACCTTTTTGGACAGAACTTGGAACCCTCCTTGCAGCTACTTCCCAGCTACAGTCAACCTTCCCCTGATGCCAGAATTACTACTTCTCCATATCCCAACAGTTGTATAGCCTCCTCCTAACCGCACATTCTCCGTTAGGCAGATGCCAAATCTTTGTCTCTGCGCAGAGAAAGCCCCCTCCCTGGGTGTTAACCAACCCCCTTTGCTTCCTCCACAGCCATTCACAAAGTACAAATATTGAGTGTGCAATCATTTTATTACACACCCAACCCGATCCCCAAATATGGTTATTAGGTAGTTTGAATTTACTACCTTAGCAGAAGTCTAGTATGGGTTAATTTGTTATTTGCTCATTTATTGCTCTTAGAACAACTTCAACTCAAACACAGTAGAAAATTTATAAGTCTGTCCTCCAGCTATAATCTCAGCTTTCCCTTCCCAGGGAGCTCCCCACTCAACTGTCCCATTCATTTGACCCCATATTCTCTCTCAGAGTTATAAGACAATTTACTTCTGTGAGAGACATTTAAAATAGATCAGGGGAGACTTCACACAGAGGCTGCATTTGACATGAACTTTGAGAAATAGGCAGATGTTTACAGACAGAGATGGAAAAAAAGGGAATTCTAGAAAAAAGCAACACTATGAATGAAACTGAGCAGAGGTTCTCAAATTTTAGCGTGTACTGGAATCATGCTGGAGAATGATAAAAACAAATCAAAGACAGTAGTTACCTTTCCTATAGGAACAAGGGAATATGATCACGATATGAAGGACACTATAACTGTATTGGTAATATTCTATTTCTTAAGCTGAGTGGTGCATACATCTGAACTATTTTATACTATATTTAAAAAAATAAATCAGTCTGAGAGGCTGTGTAAAATATAGAGTGGAGGGCATCAGTTCTGATTCAATATGCTTAGAATGGCCCTAACAAGCACCCCAGGTAATTCTTATGCAAGTGGTTCATGGGCCACTCTGAAAAGCATTGTGATAGCATTTCATCTTCAAGAGGAAAAGGAAAAATCAATAGCACCAGTGCATAAAGCCCAGGGGTGAGAGTCAGGAGCTCTGACCCATATTCTCTGCTCTGCTCCAATTTGCTACATAAGTATTAACTTCTTTAAATACTATTTTCTCAAACAGAAAGCCACTTTTATCCTTGTTCAGCATGGTAAGTATAAATTAAATGATGCCAGTGAAACTCTGAAGGATTTTCCAGGAAATGCATGGTTTCCAGAGAACATAATGGTTTTTAGAAAAGTAGCTCTCAAAAAGAAGAAGAAGAAGAAGAAGAAGAAGAAGAAGAAGAAGAAGAAGAAGAAGAAGAAGAAGAAGAAGAAGAAGAAGAAGAAAGAAAGAAAGAAAAGTAGCTCTCTTTCCTTGATTCAGGTTCTCAGGGATCTGCCTCCAGTGGCAATTTTCATTGAGCTTGAAGCATGTAGCATTAAGACTTTACATGGAAAAAAACACTGGTGCCTGTCTGGGTATGTTGAATTATATCTCCTTAAAGAAAAAAAAAATGTCCATGGTGATGGTTCTCACTTGAGTTGGGGAAAGGGAACACAGCATACACATCAGAGTCACTGGGGAGATTTTTCAAAACACCAGACTTCCACCTGTTGCTATGTATATCAGAATGGGAAAGAGGATAGGAGAGATGGGGAGTCCACATTTTTTAAGCGCTCCAGGTGATCCTGATACATTCCCTGCTCTAGAAAGATTCTTGGCCTCCCTCAAGTAACCCGATCCAAGATCTTACACTTTTTCCTGCCAAGAAGTTCCTTATATTTACTTCTCAACTATTTCTTCTTTGTTTAGCTCTCACTGAAGATAGAGAACAATTCACAAGCATCTTGCATATGTATACACAGGGGAATGTGAATAATGACCTTGTTCTCAGGGACTGGGGGCCAGCTGGTTGGAAACCTCAGGATCCCCAGGGTTGAAATAATCTCCTGGCCAGATGTTTCCTTCACCGGTTGGAGCAGGGCATGAAGGTCCCAGTGGAAGGCTCTCTGGACCCTAGGCTTGTCCAGCTGGATCAGTTGCAGGTGGAGCAAATGGGACCCAAGGGCCCCATCAGGTCACCTTGCTAAGTCTGACTCAGGCCAGCAGCTCTTTATTCCTTCCTGTCTCTCCCACTTCCCACCGTTCATCTCTGTGGGCAGCTGCCAAACTGGGGAACAAGAGTCAAGAGGGGGAGGGGGTTGTTCTTAATGGATACTCCATCTCTTCAGTGGTTTGGGGTCTGGCAGAGATAAACCAGACCTAAAACAAATTGGCTCCACCCCCTGATGTATTTCAGTTAATGCACTAGCTGCCGAGAAGCCAGGCCTGGAGCAACAAAATCAATTCCCTTCAGCTGAACAACAAGCTTAAACTTAACCCCCACAGCTCTTTCTCTTGTGTCTTTTATCCATGCTGCTGAACATGCTGTTCAGGTTTGGCTTCCTGACAACTGGCAGAGCGTATCTCTAAGAGGTCAGATCCAAGGTCTCTGAAGACCCTTGGGTAATGGTCATGTGCCAAGGGGCTCCTAGAAAATATAATACATCCAAGCAGTCTTCACCATTCTCTCACATCTGATGTAACCTTGACAGGCACCAGTTCCTAAAAAGGTGGTAGGAATGACCCTTATTTGGCTGGTGTTACAGATGGGGAAGGTGTTGAAATTTAGCAACATAACCAATATCTTTCACATATCCAGGGATAAACCTTGTACTACCATGCCTTGGGTCTTGACTCCTTCCATGCCTACTGTCAAATGGTGTTTTATTCTTGAACTTTAAAATCCCTCCTCTAAGTATAAATACTTTGACCATGTTCCTACGAGCATGGGTCAATGGGGAATCATTCTATATGGGGAATCATATGAGATGAAAAGGGTACTGATGTTTTGATTTCCTCTGTATGACACCTGCCACTCAGCCAAAGTTCTTCCCCACTCAGTCTATGAGTGTCTAAAGCTCCATGATCTATCCACATATCTCAAGAATTTCCTTTGAGTTTCTCGACCTAGGAAGTAGGATCAATTAAATGTATCATATGGAGAATCACAAGGGTTTCTTAAAGTCTCAGTCAAGCCCAAGCAAGCTGGGAACAGGAGCCACTGTTAATGGTTGGAGTCTGACGGAAGCTGTTGCTACTGGCCTTCTAATTCCTACCCATTGGCCCCTCCTCACTCTCTGCTGGCAACTATTAGAAATTCAAGTGAAGCTAAGTTGCCACTCTCAAATCAGAAGAGAAAAGGACTCAGGGTGCTAACCCCCCTGAATGGAAGCCTGGTAAAAAAGGATAGGATGTGAATGAACCCAGCTCTCACATGTCCAACTTATCCCAATATACACTAAACATTGTCTTAGCTGTGCATTCATTCCTTTACAGTTACTGGACACCTGCTCTGTGCCAGGCAATGAACTGGGACCTGAGACTATAAATATGGGTTGAAAAGACCATCTCTTTCTTCTGCCAGCTAAGTGTCATTTCCTGAAATAATGTGTCCATAAAAGTGCTAAGCTATCTATAGCATGCCTAAGAACTCAGGTGAAAAGTGAGCCCGTTTAAGGTTCATTTGTGATATCCATAGAGCCCCCAAAGGGAGACAAAGTCATTGGCTTAGACCAGCCTTAGTAATTGGTTCTGTACCATGGTTCTCAAGGGGGAAGGAAGAAGCTAATCTAATGACTTTCCAATGTGGCCAGGAAATCATTAGTAGCTAAAGAGTGGAAAAATTCAGAGATAAGGGAGGCTAGAATGTTCATTCATATTTAAAACTTTTACACTGAGTCTGAGGAAAGAGGGGACCAGAAAATATCACCTTAACTGGCACAACCAAAAGAATCAGTGTTTTTTAATAAGCAGGTCAGGAAACCATGATATCTTAGCTCAGGGTTTCTCGACCTTGGCCCTATTGACATTTTGTGCTGGGTACTTCTTTGTCATTGGAAGTGGGAAGCTGTCTTGTTCTTATTCCCTCACCTTTACCCACTGGATGTCAATAGCATACTTCTCAAGTTGTGATAATCAAAAGTGTCTCAAAGAGATTACCAAATGTCCAGGGTGGGGTGGGAATCAGCCCCTGTTGAGAACCGCTGTCTTTGTTCACCACTACCACCTCACTCTATGGCCACCTGAATACAGTCATTAGAGAGAAGAAAGAAAATCAGGATCTGCACTATCTTGCCAGTGAACAAATTCAAGGAAGGAAGGCAGATGAGCACCAGGAAAGGACACTGTCATTTGCCCATGACCGCAGGGCAACTCAGGGCAAGAGCCAGAAGTGGGATCCAAGTTTCCTGGCTCCAGTCACCCACACTGTACTGCTAATGGAGATGATAATGATAATGAATTGAGTAATGATTCTAAAACTTCACGAGCAAAAACCACCACTTCAGCAATAGGTTCTACCAGCACTTTTTCCCAGTGTGCCATCCAGGTATAAAATATAATTCACATATTCACCCACAGATTTGCCTGTCTGTCTAAACTTGCTTTTTCTTCTCATAAAGTTCCAATTAAACTGCCCCCGTTGACTTCCTGCAGTCTGCCATTTTTGCATTTGGCCCTTTCCTGGCCCGTCTATGCATCACCAGCCTCCCAGGTGTTCTGCACTAAATTTAGAGGGAGGCTGAATGAGGGAAAAATAAGTAGGGTGGGTCAGGGCCCTAAGAAATCGGGATAGACTGCTAATGGCTACCAGACAGGGCTAGCCTTAGATAGAGGCCAAATAAGCAGTCACCTATAGTCTGTCTGGTACCTAGCATTTCACTTTTAGACGTGTATTTCTTTGGTGAGGATTGTACATCAAACTTGTTAGTGATGAGGACTTGTGCCTATATGTTTATCAGATCACTGTCCTCTGAGATAACTACCAGAGATCAAGGCTCTTAGAGATCAAGTGTATTTAGAGTATACATTGCTGTCCCTAGAAAGTGGACCTGGATAATATCATTAAATGAGCACTGTTCAGACAGAAGAAGGTGATGAAAATGGAGGACTAACAAACCAGATATCAACTTTGCTGCTAGCCAATTTTGCTGCGAATAAAGCCCTGGTATAGATGGCACTTTGGGGAGTCCTAGGCTGGGTGTTTCAAAGGAGTCTCCATTCGTAGCCTTTGAGTTGGATAAAGGGAAGGGGCTGAGAGTGGATTTCTCCATGAAGAAACACTGCCCACCCCCACTGCCAAGCTCCAAGACCTACCCAACCCCAGCAACAGTCTTACCTCCCACGAACTGTGCTGCTCCCATGCAACGTCCCGTCATTCTGGAGATGAGCTCCTCCATGCAGCAGCCCAGGACAGCAGCTAGTGCCACGAGGAGCAGCAGAGCACAGCCGGCACCTGTCACCACCGTGCACATCTGCCAGGCCAGGCTTGGAATGGCACTGAAGCTGGCATAGCGCCCACACTCTTCCACCATGATCAGACTGTGCCCCTCTCCCCGCACAGGGTAGTTGCACCTCCGGAATGTGCTGAATGACACTGGCTTCCCCAGCTGGGATCCAAAGAGCCAGTAAGGCAGGAAGTAACTGGTAGAACTGGCCACAGCAGTAACAAGAGACAGGAAGGCCCAGAGGGTCCCCACCAGTGTCAGGCTGCTCCTCATGGTCCCAGGTTTCTCTGCAGGAATGGGGAGATGAGTTGGGTCATAGCACCAAATGCAGAAAGTTAGCACATAGGCTCCATTGGCCTATTTTTCATCTGGCTGGCCAGTCCTAGGGCTCATTTATGGACAACTTGGCCCTTGCCTTTAGATAAGATTATTCTATTGAGGCCCATTTGGGTCCTTCTGGGATTCTGCTTTCCAGCACTTTTCCCATCTTCCCTTCCTCCCACCTGATTCAGAGTTCTAGGGTCTCTAGGCTGCAATGGAAGAACCATAGAACTGAATTAGTGACTGTTCTACCAACTCAAATGCAGCCTAATCAGACAGCTTTCAACTCTTGACATCTAGCATGAAACAAGTGGCTGGAGCTGAAGCTGGAATGAAACCAAGGTGGCCCAGAGAATCCTCAGCTTCCAGTGGAATGGCCTTGCTGGCCTGGGGGACTGGGAGGAGATGATATCTCAAGAGGGTCAGAAACCAAGTCGTTTTCAGAGAATGAAGAAAGAAGGAAGGAAGAAGGAAGACAACTCACGGGGCTGCCCCTTCTACAAGGGAGAAGAGGGAAGGAGAGCTCACTATGGAGTTACAGGATGTGCTCATGTGACCTATGTAGGATGTCCAATAGTGCCTCAGTATGAGCTGTTCACGGGGTTGAAATGTGTAGAATAAAACAAGGGGTGCCTGTCTTATACCCCTTGCTTGTCACTGAGTGAGCACTATTTAGTCACTTTTTCCCAAAAACAATATGGGAGGCAACTTTCCAACCAGTGAAGGTTGTTTAACTCTAGACAGGCTACTAAGAAAACCTACCTCATCCTTTGCCCCATATAGTCAGGAAAGCTTCTCCTCTCTCTGAAATGGATCAGGTAGCCCCTGCCTGGCAGTAGGAACAGCTGTAAGGACCTTTCAAGGTGCCCTCTGTAACAAGTAATCTCAGATTCAAGACACTGAGAGTTTTTTTTTCAGATCTAATCTCCTCAGCTCAGCTCACAAATGGCTTTCACAGACCCTTCTGTCAAAAATCAACCACTTCCCTCCCAACTCCATTACTCTGCCTTTGCTTTCTGGCCTCAATTAGGGCAGAGACCACACTGCAGCTTGATGACCGCACTGTGAATGTCTCCAGCAGGAAGATGGTGGAGTATATTTCAGAAACTTCTCCATGATTCATCACCATTGCATAAAACTACAGGTGGTGGGAGAGGAGAGGGGTCCAGCAATGGGGGACCGAAGATATGGGGAGTACAGGCACTGGCTATATGGGGCTAGCATACCGCCAATTTGGGACATTGTCAGGAAAAAGCAGCAGTTGTACTCAGGGTCTCAGGGACTAGGCCCAGCTGTGGGTCTTTTCACAAGCACCATTAACTCATGTTTGTCTAATGAAACCCATTGTATAGAAGCAGCCAATTTCCAGGCTGGCAGCGACCTTAATGAATCACCTAATTCAACCTTCTTGTTTTACATATGGGGGAGCATGGCCCAGTAATTGGGGGGGGAATCCTTTCCCCCAAGTCACAGAGTAAGTTAGCAAGCAGCAACACCGGAATAAGAAAGCAGATCTGCAGATTCCTGGGCCAGTACTTTTCTACCACATAGTACTAACACCCCTCCCCCATCACTTTGCACACTGGAATCGGAAGAGGAAGTAATTTTACCCAAGAGTAAAGGACTAGTGAGGTACACTGGCCAGACCAGAGCCCAGTTATTTGATTCTTAGCATAACGCTCTGTTTTCAGTCCACCACAATTCCCCTCCTGAAACATATGTATTGTGTGCTATGTGTTTTGTGCAGGAAGGGAGAAGAGATCATAAATTGCAGGTGCTTACTTTGGAATGCTAGGGCTTGGAAAGAAAGTGCCCTGAGCTGGGCCCCTGGGAATGAGGATTTATGCCTGAGGGGGGCGGGGTGAGAAGAAGATGTGATGAGGAATGGAAAGCCAACGGGAGGAGAAGTGGAACTAGTTTTAAGTAATTGCTCTTAGGAAACAGGTATGCTTGGCTGCAATGAGGTAATGCCTCTGCTTGTGATATTAGAGTTTGTAAGATTATGAAAAGTGCAAGCAGCCCTCTGTGATGGTCTCACTTCCTGGTGAAGAAGCTCAGGCGGGAGGATGAGAGGAAACCAGCTGACAAACACTTAGGGCTGCATCATCATATTCCTTTCTAAAGCCATTATGTCATGACCTCTGCCCAACAACCTTCTCTGTTTGGTAAGAAAGGTGTCACCTCCAATTTACAAATGAGCACAGCGAGGGTTAGAAAGCTAAGTGACTCGTCCAAGGTTGCACAGTAATTTATTGGCACAGCCATGACTTCTCACTTCTCATTCACCCACCACCTTCCCCGCCGCCATTTTCTCCGTTATCACCCCAGTAGTATTACAATTAAAAGCCTCCATGGTTTCCCAGCTAGGATTTCAAAAAATGTTTAAGAGTGGGGAAAGACTTAGAGAGACAGACTGGGGAGGTAGGAGGAAGGCCACTTTCTCTAAGCAGTGTGTAAACCAGCGGAACAAGAGCATTAGCTGTTTCAAGCTCAGCAGCTCTAGTCAGAACCAACCCCATACAGGGCGCCTGGGTGGCTCAGTTGTTGGGCATCTGCCTTCGGCTCAGGTCATGATCCCGGGGTCCTGGGATCGAGTCCCACATCGGGCTCACTGTTCGGCAGGAAGCCTTCTTCTCCCTCTCCCACTCCCCCTGCTGTGTCCCCTCTCTCGCTGTGTCTCTCTCTGTCAAATAAATAAATAAAATCTTAAAAAAAAAAAGAACCAACCCCATATGTTGCCCATAAATATCATCACATTGAGATCAAAATTCCCAGTATGACAACCAGTAGAAGGGCAGAGAATTTAAGGCAGAGAAAGAAACTGTATCAGTGAGTGGTACCTAGATTATACTAGAAATAAGAGGTGGGGTTCTGACATAAGATTATCATCATCTGGGGGTGCTGGGTGGCTCAGTTAGTTGTGTATCAGACTCTTGATTTTGGCTCAGGTCATGATCTCAGGGTGGTGAGATCAAGCCCCACACCCAGCTCCATGCTCAGTGCACAGTCTGCTGGAGATTCTCTCTCCCCCCACCCCTCCCCCACTCGCGTATGTACATGTGTGCGTGCGTACTCTCTCTCTCTCTCTCTCTCTCGAGTGTGCAAGCATGGCAGGGGGCACGTGAGTGGCAGAGGAAGAGGGAGAGAGAATCTCAAGCAGACTCTATGCTGAGCGTGGAGCTGGATGCAGGGCTCAATCTCTCGACCCCAAGATCATGACCTGAGCTGAAACCAAGAGTCGGATACTTAATTGACTGAGCCACTGAGGCGCCCCAATAAATATTTATTTTTTTTTTAAATTGTTAAAAAAAAGATTATCATCATCTTTGACAAATCAGGCTGTTTAAAAAACTACAATACTACCAACCACTGTCACTATAATTTTATTTTTAAATGGAATTTTGAAGCCAAGATGTAAGAAGGCAGAATCACAAAATCCAGTTTAAATTACATATGCTTAGCTTTAGAGAAACTCATCGGCTTTCAGAATTTAAATACTTTTAACTTCAGGAAAAACTCATTGTCCTTATTTCACTGAGGACTAGGATGACCAGTCAGGCCAGTTCTCCGGGACTGAGGGATTTCCTGGGATGTGGGACTTATAGCGACAAAACTAGGAAAGTTAGTCACCCTTTTTAGGACTAGAGGTGTGGTGAGCCAGCACTGTCTGTGGACAGAAAGCTGAGAATCACTGCCACAGATAATTCTCTAATGTTCTCTCTCCAGGACTCAAACAATGTGAAGTTAAAGGTGACCATGGCATTAAACAATGGCGAGATGAAGCCTATGTATTTTGAATGTAAACCTTTCTGAATCATAGATGTGACCTCATGCAGTCAAGGAAGAGAGCCCAGAGATCCAATTGCTCAGTGTTTTCTGAGCATAGAATAAACCCCAACCCAGCTTCACCTGTGGCTGGACAGGGAGGCATTGGCTTTGGTGTCTACGTAGGCACTTTGCTATGTGTTCACATATGCCAGATGGGGAAGTACATTCAGGCAAATGCTTTTAGTTCCTGTATGGCCTGCAGTGGATGTTCCTCCATGATAGTCCTCCAAAGCAATCCAAGTTCATTCCCAGGAACTAGCCAAGTCTCTTTGCACTCACATAAATAAAAATCATGTACAGTGCTATACTTCCTTCTATCTTTGTTCTTCCTGTATACGTCATGTATGCAATGGCTTTGTTTCCCTGACCTGGAATTCTAGCCACACAGCTACACTGGATTTCAGAAAACAAGAACTCAACCCCAGCATACCTGCTAATTTGTCCAGTAACAAGACATTGATAGGATTCTTACCGACACTCTCTCTTTAGTTGTCACATGGTCCCTCATCCCTTAGTTTCTCCATCTCCTAAATGGGTCACGTGCCTGTTTCTGAGAGTGGTTGTGTAGGATGCAGTGAGTGTGGCCAGAAAGTTGTGACAACCAGGGTGGAAGCACAAAATGTGTTCTGCATTTACTGTCCTTACTGAAGGCTAATGCTCACTAATCTTTAAGAGATATGGTCATGATTCTAATGCAGACTCATGGGTAGGAATCACTTCAACCTTTTGAGGCAGGAAACCCACCTAAGCCGTACACATCAAATGGTTATCTAGATTACTTTTAAAGAACTCTAGAGAAGGGGACTCTCTGATTTTTCTCAGTAGCTTAACAACTCTCACTGTCAATAAATCATTCATTATGTCTCATTTGAAACTTTTTCTCCTGTAACATAAGGCCGAATTCTTTGGTCGCATCATCAGAGGGAAAAGAGAAGAGCTTGGTTGGTCTTCCAGAGGAGAGCCCTTAATCAACTCAGATTGCTGGGAGCTTACCTTTAGCCCCCTTCCCCCCAAAATGAGCACTCTACCTCTCTCTGTGGTGTCTCATCGCCAAGTCTTTAATTATTTGTTCTCACCTTTTCATTCTCCTGTGTACATACTCATACATAAGCACTTAGTATCGATGAAACTAGAAAAACTGCTCTTATTTTTTTCTAGGTGGGAGGAAAAGAAACCAAATCCTTCCTTTACCTCACTTTCTCCCCAGTCCCCACAGACAAAATCTCAAATACTTTTGTCCCCACTTGAGCTTGTCATACAACTTTGGAGTTAAGGAAAGCACTACCTTACCAAAGGTAATGGGGTCCAGGCAAAGTAGCCAGGGAGTTAATTACCAGAATGAAGTGGTCAGAAAGGGCGTCTCTGACTTGCAGCTGCTAAGGAAAACATGGCTGCAAGACTACAGGTTTCAGACTGGTCTGTGAGGAGCAGCTTTGTTGGCACTGGTGTTGGCAAAGGAATATGAACAGGCCTTTCTCCTCATGCCCCCCCAGATGGTGTGCATTGCCTACCTGCCAACCCTGTTACAAACACATCATACTCAGTGTTGAGACTTTTGTAGGAAATGAGCAAGATACACAGGCATATGTTTCCAGTGGTAAATAGAGTGACGCTCCAGAGAAATGTATTTGCCTAATGTGGTTCCTTATATCAAGTTGGGTATATAAGCAGCCTGAACCTGAACATTCTAGATCTTTGAACATTCTAGATCTTTCTACTTCAGACACAGCCCCAAGCATTTCTCTCCTCATTTTCTGCCACCTGAGTCCTTCAGGAGTTATTCTTCCCCTGTATATCTCTGCAATGGGAGTTACTCCGAGTTCTTCTATGCCTGAAATCATCATAGGATGTAGTTACTTCAAGGGCTTTATTTCCCATTTGTGTAATTGATATACAAAAAAAAATGCACACATTTAGTGCATACATCTCAATGAGTTTGGACATATGCTTATATTTGTACCACCATCACCACAATCAAGGTACTAAAACATATTCATAAACTTCAAAAAGTTCCTTGTATTGGTTTTGTGTGTGTATGTGTGTGTGTGTTAAGAATATAATGTGAGATCTATCCTTTTAATTTCTTTTAAAGTGCACAACACTGTACTGTTAACTTTAGGCACAAAGTTATATGGAGGATCTCTCGAATTTACTCATCTAGCATCTGAAACTTTATACACATTGAGCAACAAGTCCCTATACCCGCCTCCCCACCAGTCCCTGGCACCACTATTCTACTCTGCTTAATATCTCACTTTTGACCTAAGCCTTGTCTTTCAAATTCTTCAGCTGCCATGCTTGCTGATCCTCTTTCTAAGCCTTCTCTCTTCTTCCCTCCTCTTTTATTCTGGAATAGAAAGAATAGCAAAACTAGCTATATTGACTTTACTTATTATTTGTGTCTGAGATGTTCACAGGCAGGTAAGACAGTTGGAGGCTGGAAGTTAGAGAGTATGTGGAGACAGATAACCAACTGAGTCACTGACAACCATCTCTAAGTAATCAAGTTGGCCATGCAGAGATAGCGAAAGCCCTTGCAAAGAAACTCCATGTCAGGTCCTGGTCCCTTTCTCCAGAGTTTGAGGTTGGAAAGGTAGGAATTGGAAAATGATTTCCCTAAATTTCATATGAACTTCTCCCTTCCCTGCAAAAAAAATGGTGCTCACTGAGCTCCCCATTTGTCTTCTGCTTTGAAAACTGAGGTGCCAGTTAGAGCTCTTCATCCCAGTTCTTATTGTGGCTGGACAGATGCCACCACCTTCAGTGATCAGTTGGTCAGCTAGGAGTCCCATTCACCAGTTAGAAACCATTCCTAACAGCCTGCTTTGGCAAGACACTGTTAAGCCCTATCAACAGTGGGCCAACTGGTACTGCATCTCCCCACACCATTAGGTTCATGGTCCCAGCCCTGCTACTGTTACCCAGTAGACCCTCCACCTGTGGCCTCAAAAGGGAATAGAATGCCACCCCAGCTGATCACCTCCATTCAGTGAACCTGGCCAGTATAGGAAGAAGGTGGGCTGGATGCTTCACCAACCACTTTGGCAGACATGAGAGGCAGTGTGGCACATTAAGAGCATTTCTCAAAATGGTGGCCCCAAACCATCTGCATTAGAATCACCCTCAGTGCTTGTTTGAAATGCAGACTGTGACACTCCTTCTCAGAGCCACTGAATTACAATTTATGAGATTTGCGTTTTTAAAAAATTCTCAGTTGATTCTGTTGGAAACTAATGATTGAGAAATACCATTTTAGTGGAAAAGGGTCCAGATTTTGGAATCAGATTTGAGATAGGGTCCTGAGGTCTTCCTGTTACAGGTTACATGAACTTGAGAGGATCACTTAAAACCTCACAGTTTCAGTTTTATCTATAAAATGAAGATGATTAAACATAGTTCAAGTGAAATGATATCTGTGGTAAATCTAACACCAGGATAGGTGCCCATTATTCTCCCCTCTACTGGAAAAGATAACATTCCACCGTAAGTAACAGAGAAGACTTGAGGTCTCTCAAGAAGTAGAACATCCCTCCTCTCCCCTCTTTCTCCCCTCCAGCCACACTTCCAGTGACTTCTTATCTCTCAGCTTCTTTCTGTGTTCAGTTTCTCACCACAAAATGGAACCACTGTGTCCCATGTTCTTTTCGAGAATGGATTTATGTCAAACAATTTCAGGTTTTTCTGTAAATCATCATGCTTGGCACATAGTAGGAACTCATAAATATTTACAGAGTGAATACAATTTTTTGTTTCCAGCCGGACTGAATGACTTCAACATCTGCATTTCAGTTTAACCCCATCACCCTATTTCGGTCCCATAGTCCCAATTTAGGCAATTCTAAGAGATCAACCCAGCACACCAGCAAACCGGATCCACTCTTCCTTCTACAGACAGGTCCAAGCAAAAGCCCTCTCGCCACTCCCAGAGACATGCACTTCCTCTCCTCAAGTTACCAACTCTCCTAGGAAAACCAGCTGACCGTTAACCCTTAGGTCCTCAAGCCCTGTCAATATGAAATAGGAATCCAGCCCGGATTCCTCTTACTCTCTGTGCAAACAACAGGCTATGAGGAAGGAAAAATGCACCAGGCCCTCTTTGGGAAGAAAACAGCTTCTCTGAGCTGTGAGATGAAAGTACAGGAAGCCTGAGAAAGGAAAGGGAGAAGAGGGGCTGAGCACCGGGAGAGCAAAAACAGTTTCTTATCCAGCTGTTTCCAGTGCATTTGGCCCAAGTTGCAAATTTACCTTCTGACCACGAAAGCTGATTGACTTGTTCCCTCTCTTCAGACTCAGATCTGAGAAACAACTTCTCCTCACAACTTGTCAGAAGAGAATGGGAATCCCAGCGGCTCTTTGCAGTGATGCCTGGAAACCTTGCTTTACCTTTGGGAGAGAGGGGCGGAGTCCAACCTAATGGGAATTAACTCCAAACACGCTGGAGCCTTCAAATCCAGCCTCAGACATGCAGGCACTTGAAGTAGCTTAGCTGGCACAGAGTTCCCCACCTCCATCCTCACAGCTGCCAAGTCAGCTGTGTGTGTGTGTGTGTGCGCGCGCGCGCGCGTGTGCGTCGCTGCAACTGCGTATCTGTCTCACTTCTTCATCTGCTGCTCACATGTCTGCCGAGGAATAGAGGTTCTCCCTAACTTTCCTCAAAAGCCCTAAATAATCTCCACCATATATATTAGGTAGCAGACCTAAGTGGCTGGAAACGACAGAAAACACATGCCTGAATGAAGTAAGACAGAATAACCTTTTTCCCCCAAACTGATTTCCATTGTCTGGTGTTCCAACAGCGCAATCTATGGCTCCAAGATGTAATGACTACATTTAAGAAACTTGAAATCACACACTGAAAAAGCTTACATAATGCCTCTTTAAAAATAACAGTACTACCAAAAGCCAGTGTCTAACTTATCCCAAAGCCCCCAAAACTGCTTTTGTGCTTGGGAAGATAACTGACAAGTCTGGAGATTAATGGAGTTCTGCCTGATGCTTTGCTCCAACCCGATGTCATCTCTCCCACCTGTGAATGTCCCTGGCACTCCATACTTATTTTGGGAAACTTATAACCTTCTACCCTGTGTTAGTTTTTCGCATATGTGTCTCATTTCCCCTCCCAGATGCCTTGTGAATAGGGAACTTTGCTAAACAAAATGAGTTAGAAGGAGGAATGGTAACCAGTTTAACTTAATAGAATGCTCTAGACTGGTCCAAAGTATCTTTACTTCTATAATGTCCTATTTGCCTGCCTAAAATGCTATAAAAGTAATCAGGCCTATTTTCTAGCATTCTGTGGCAATAATTTAAAAGGGGAGAGTAAATGAACTAGCAGTTTGACAGATTTATTGTACCCCAATTATTTAATGAAGTTAAAAGTTTTTCCCGCCTGCTGTGGATACAAGTGGGCATCCTGTCTTTTATCAGTGATACAACCTTATATTCATGCATGCATGCATTGGTCTATCTTGCTAATTTCCATCAGCAGTTTTCAATCATTTTTTTTTTCCTGCCCCAACACACTGATAAACCACATTCCCATCTGTAATAATGGCTTTCTAAGGCAGTTTCTGGGGGAGGGACAGATGACCTAGTAGGTGAAATGTCAGATTTTTGGCAGTGTGAGTTCTGAGATAAGTTTTACCATCTCCCAGTTGGTGTCCCGTTAAGAATCACTGCTTCATTTATAAGGCTGTATAAAGGGAAGTGCTAGACCCTCTGTCATTAAAAATAAGTCAATATTAGCATACACATAATAACTGTGTATGATATGGCTGATTTTGACATAAGAAAAATAGTTGATTCCACTCTATGCACCAATAAATATTACCCTTTGCTTAATGGCTACACCTATCATTTGGAGAACTGATCATCATAAGTAGAGATCATTTTTACTTAGCTCTTTTTATCCTTTTTTACCTATGTTCCCAGTTCCTTTAAGTGGAATAATATAAAAACTTAAATGTATACTAAATAATGATCTAATTTATTGGGTAAAGTTTTGTTTCCTGTTCTTAGTTTAACAGTTAATAATTCTCTCAGGAAAAAAAATCATTTATATCATGTGACTCTAGATAATTTTTCATTTAAAATGTGCTCTTCACGAAATCAGAGAGGGAGACAAACCATAAGAGACTCTTAATCATAGGAAACAAAATGAGGGTGGCTGGAGGGGAAGGGGGTGGAGGGATGGGGTAACTGGGTGATGGACATTAAGGAGGGCACATGATGTAATGAGCACTGGGTGTTATATAAAACTGATGAATCACTGAACTCTACCTCTGAAACCAATAATATGTTATATGTTAATTAATTGAATTTAAATTTTAAAAAGTACAACAAAAATAAAAATAAAAAAGTAAGTGAAATGTGCTCTTCAGCCCTACTTTCATAAGACTGCGGGGGAAGGATTGAGAAGGGAACACTTCTTGTAATTTATTTAGAGGATAAGATGGTATATAATATTTTTAATAATGTGAAAATGGGTATTGGTCAGGGACCCAGGGGACACCTAAATTTTGCCTTTGGTCAGTGTGGGATAAGAGATCCTGCAAAGACAAGATATGGTGATAGATGATTCTGATATATATCCTGCCCCCCTCCCTAGTTTGCAAACCATTGCTCTATGCAATAGAATTCCTCAAGCAAAATCAATACTCCCACAAACTTTTGCAGTCTAGACAAGGGGTCAGCAAACCAGAGACTGTGTTATGCACAAATCCAATAGGCTGCCTGTTTTTGTAGTTTTATTGGCACACAGCCACAATGTGTTCATTTATGTATCATCTATGGCTGTTTTCAGGCTACAGTTGCAGATTTGAGTTGTGACAAGGATCTTATGTTTACTATCCGGCTCTTTATAGAAAAAAAAAAATGATGCTGACCCCTCGTTAAACCCACAATGATAAAGACATTATGTCAATTGTTAGGAGAAAGGAGTTGAAAAGGAAGGGGAGTGGAGTGAAATTTTTAAAAAATGCTGCTTGCTTTCATCTTTGTTAAAGTGCCAACCAACCCTCACCAGATTTTTAGAATCTGTGACGTTAACAACACACTAGATATTCGATAAGCTCATGAAAATGTATTTCTCTGTTAACTATCCTTTGAACCTGTATTTATGTTATTCGCCAATATATCTTAACTTTTTTTTTTTTTTACTGACAACTTCATTGAGATCTAAGTCACATACCATAATATTCACCCTTTTAAAGTGTGGAAATCAGGTTTTTTTAGTATGTTCCCAAAATTGTGCGACCCATCACCACAATCTAATTCTAGAACATTTTCATTAACCCCAAAACAAACCTCATACTCATTAGCGTGTACTTTAAGTTCTTCTTGCTCTTTTGTCAGAGCTGCTTCTTCTTTGGGGGCTCCTTGGTTTTTTTAAAACAAAGTTTCTTTTTACTATGGGGTGCATATTCTTTTCTAGTCTATAAGAAAGGACCATTTATTTCTAGAGGCATTTCTAGAGCACCATTACCCTTGAACTTTGGAGAGTTTGCATATAAGTGCTTGCAAATTTAAAACCGCATAGACTCCATGGCCTGTCACCCATGCAGGTTGAGTATGAAAGGTACACCTTGCCTATGCTGTAGTTTCAGTTCTAGACTGAAAACCTAGAGATGAAACTTATATTTATTTTTCTATAAACATCAGAACTGACAACTATTTTGTTGAGTTTTTTTACTGTCCTCAGAGGATGAACCGATAGTGTTAACTAATGATGTGGTGTGCTCATAAATATTTAATAACTGGATTTGGGTGGCAGGGGAGCAAGAGAGCCCTGATTTGTGGCATTTGCTTATTCCCATGGTGTAAATACTCCTACCGTGGCCAATTACAAGCTACCAACTTGAAGTCAGTAAAAGTGGAGTTAGGAAGATATATACACAATCTACTCTCATGAGCTGGTACAAACCAATTCCAGCACAACACTGGAACTCAGATTTAAGGAATTATTTCAGTCTTAGTTTGTATAGATTTATAAGCTACACGCAATATGAACCAAAATAGGATAGTTTTCATAGTTGTTTCATACATTACACACAGATGTCTACCCACTATACACCGTTAGCTGGCACTAAAACATTCCAAATTTTTTTTTGCTGTACCAACTTTTAAGCTTTTAGAGTATAATTTGTATATTATACAGATGTAAACCAAAGATAAATTGTTTGTGAATATAGAATGACTAGAATTTCATCCCTAGGGCAATGTCTTAAAAGATTCATTGCTGCCTGCTTTAACAGCTTTTGAGAGAGACTCTTTATTAAATTTGTAACAGATGAAAAATAAACCAGGTTGCAAATCCCCCCTTTTTAACTTAAATTTACCATATTTTCAGTACACGTTCAATGGAAGTTAAGCTAAATTGCATTATATTAACAACTATGAGTATCATTCTGTAAGCATATTTATACTGAATATGAATAAACTTTTGAAAAAAATAAAGTTTTCATTAACATGTTAAATAAAACTCTTGAAAAGTCTGATATACCAGATGAGGAGGATTCATCATCCATGCTGATTGTTGCCCTTTTGGAGAAAGGCAACCTGCCAACAATTACAAATTGCCAACATGCGTCAGGCACTGTGTTAGGTACAAGAAGCACAAGGGTTAAGAAGATAGACAGTGTCCTTACCCTTATGAAGTTTACATTCTAGTTCAGCCTATGTCATAGCAACAGGAAGCCACTGCCTGGTTTAAAGCATTATCTGCTTCGTATTTGAAAACCGTCTTCTTGTAAAATATAGAAATTTGTAACATTGGTATTTCCAGGTCCCAGGTTATTCTCAAATTTTTCTTATTCTTTCAGAAATTATCTTCCATTTATAACCTGCAAACTTCACTTTTCATTTCCCTTTTGGCCCCTGCATTCAAGGTACCCTGGTGCTGAACTAATTATGAGATTGATTTGCCTAGGAACAGAAGATTCACTCTCTCATGCTCCAGTTAATCAAGGTTTGACTAGAATTCTATTCCTAGGGCAGTGTCTTAAATGATGGTCCAGACAGCTGAAAGAACAAATGGTCTCTTCCACAGTCTCTGAACAGTATCTCCTCTGTCATTCTTCCCCATTCCACCTTTCCCACCACAAAGCCATCAATGTCTTTTGAAGCCTTTCTAGCACTAACACCCCTGTCTTCTCAACTAGCCAAACAATTTGGAGGAGTGACCACTGGTGGCCTAACTGATTTTCTAAACCACCCTGATTAGAAGAGTTTCCATGAAACAAGAGAAGCAGCATTCCAGAACCAAGAAATCCTTATTATCCTTGCTTCTGCATCCTGAAGCAAGTCACGGAGCTTTGTCAATTTAGGAACCTCATTCACAAAGACTGGTTTCTAGGCATCCAGTTGGTTATCACAGCATTACTACACTTTACTGGCTTTGCTGAATGGTGAAGCCTGTCCAGCTGCTTGAAAAGACCTGGGCAACTACACTGCAGAAGGACATTAAAAGAGCTGAAAGGATGAGTGTGTCTCCTGCCATCTTGGTACTGGCTAAGAGGCTGAAGGAAAAGTGAGGATTACAGGATAACCAAAATATGCTCAGTAGGGCTCAGGAAATATACAACAGCATTTTCCACAGGAGGAATCTGATAGGGCCAGTGCCTGGCCAGTGGAGACAGTGCTATGAGCCAGACTACTTGCCCACAAAATCCCAGGAAGCAACAGCTGCAGGAAGCAAGGATCACACAATAGGAAAAGCCCTGCTCTATGAACCTCAGCTTTGTTCTCTGAGTATTTGGGTGCTGGGGTAAGACAACCCCAGGGCACATTTGGGCATTTGCCTAATGACCTGCAGTATGCACCATGTTTTCTTGACAGCTGTGAGTAAAATACAATTGACAGCCAAAGAACTGCCAATTGTTCTCTCTCTTTCTGGGATGTAATTCTACTTTCTGGTGACAGTGTAGGCCCATCAGTGATTCTAAAATGCCTTCAATCTAGAAGACCTGCCCAGGAAGCTGTCATCATAGATATTTGCTGGGAATTGTGAGCAAATATAGCCTAATCTTTGCTATCAGGACTTGCTTTTTACCAAGTAACTGTCCCTTAAATTTGAATTGTAAATTTGATCCTCACAACAGCCTTATGAAGTAAGCATTACCTCCATTTTCTGGGCAGAAACTGAGACTTAGAAAGGTTATATGACTTTCCCAAAGCCACAGAGCTCATAGGTCTACTAAGTGATGGATTCAGAAAAGGACTTGAAGACAGAAGACAGACAGGCTGGATGGGAAACAGTGGGGAGGGGCCAAAAGGAGTTTGAGGGAGAGGGAGAGATGTAGTATGACTCCTACATTTCTGCTTTGAGAACTGGGGTGCATGGAGATACTCTTCATTAACATAAGAATATAGGTAGATTGCAGTGTGACCTCCCCACACCCCTTCTCTTTGATGATGGACAGTGAAGAGCAGTAAATAATTGTGTTTAACTTGGTTATTAGGTGAGAAGCATCTCTGGAACATCCTAGTGTATAGTACACACATAGTTATGTGTATCTGGAACTCAGAGGAAAATTCTGGGCTGAAAGTTCAAGTGTGAAAGGCATAAGCCCTAAGAGTAGATGATATGACCAAGGTGCTTATCAAATATGTGGGTCAAGGACAGAAAAAAAAAAAAAAACCCTGATAAACATCCACATTTAAAGGATAGGTAAAGAGGCAAGGATCTGTGAAGGAGACAAAGATTGCTTAGTCCTCCTCTTGCCATCCTGTTTCCCACACACCACAGCCTCTCAAGAATAAGAGCTGGCTCAGGAAGAACTGGCTCAGGAAGGATGTGGGAACATGGAGGTTGGGGGTGGGGGGTAGAGTGGTTAAAAATCCTTCAGTGTTAAGTGCTTTATCGACCAACCATTGTCCGGAGGTAACCAAGGATGAGCTGTGAGAAACCAGTCTCACTCAGAAATGCAATTGTACTTCCAGCTTGTTTAACAAGTCTCTTTCATTTTTAATGCATTTTAAGGGACCACTCAGTAGCTGACATTTGCTGCACTGGCAAAGTACCATCAACACTAGCACTACCTGATTTACTTTCTTGAATTTAAAGAAATTTCAAGGAATGGCAGGGAGGCTGAAAGCAGGTTCAAGCACCTTGGATTTGGCCTTGAACAGTCTCCTGTGTCTTTCTCCTTTACTCTTGTGGGATGCCACAAGCTAAATTAATGCTGTGGGAATCACTCCACAAGTCATTTCTGTTTGACCTTGTAGAGTCACTTTTACCCTTCCCAGAACTTAATTTTCCTATCTAGGGAAAAATTTTAGAAAATTTAAAACTATTCTCATATTCTATGGGGACATATCATACATTAAGTTGAAAGATGACTTGGAGGACATTGTTGTCAGTGTTATACTACTGATGGGACCACTATGTTCATTCTACAATGTTCGTTGACTGCCTATTATGTATCAGGCACTGGAGATTCAGTGATAAAACAGGATAGACAAGGTCCCTGCTCTCACACAGCTCACATTCTAGTAAGGAAGAAAGTCAATAAACAAGTGAGCAATTAATAAAATAGAGTAATAAGTTCTAGAACAAAATAGAATTTGGTTGTAAGATAAGATGTTAGGGCAGGAATAAAGGCAACTTTAGATTAGATGGGGTAGTTAGGAAGGCTCTGAGGTGATATCTGATATGAGACCTAAAAGATCAGAAGCCAAGCATGCAAAGAGCCAAAATAAGAAACTTTCAGGCAGAAGAAACAAAATTAAGAGCCCTCAAGTCATAAAAATGCATAGAGTGTTTAAGAAAGTAAATCCAGGCTAAGGAAAACTGGATGTCCACATGCAAAAAAGAGAAGCTAAACTGCTACTTCATCTCACACCATATACAAAAATGAATGCCAAATGGATCAAATACCCAAATACAAGAGCTAAAACCATAAAACTCATGGAAAAATATCAAGCATAAATCTTCATGACCTTGGATTAGGCAAAGTGTTTTAGATATAACACCAAAAGCATAAGCAACAAAATGGAAACTAACAAATTAGACTTCATTGAAATTAAAAACATTTGTGCATCAAACAATACTATCAAGAGAGTGAAAAACAACCTACAAAGGGGGGCATTGAAAATTATATCTCTGATAAGGACCTAGTATCCAGAATATGCAAAGAACACTTACAACTCTGGGGTGCCTGGGTGGCTCAGTCGGTTAAGTGTCCAACTCTTGGTTTCAGCTCAGGTCATGATATCAGGGTCATGAGATGGAGCCCCACATCTGGCTCTGTGCTCAGCAGAGAGTCTGCTTGAAATTCTCTCCCTCTCCCTCTGCCCCTCCCATCCATGCTCTCTCTTTCTCCCAAATAAATAAATAAATCTTAAAAAAAAAAAAAAGAACACTTACAACTCAAAAAGACAAACAACCTAATTTTAAAATGGGCAAAGGACTTGAGTATTTCTCCAAAGAAGATACGTAAATGGCCAATAAACATATGAAAGATGTTCAACCATCATTAGTAATTAGGAAAATGCAAACCCAAACCACAATTCAATACCATTTTACATTCAGTAGGATGGCTATAATATTAACAATGATAATAATAAACATGGAAAATATCAAGTGTTGGAGAAGAAGTGGAAAATTTGGAACCCTTGTACTTTGCTGGTGGGAATGTAAAATCATGCAACTGCCATAAAAAACAGCTTGGCAATTCCTGAAAAAAGTTAAACATACAGTTACCATATGATGCAGCAATTCTATTTCTAGGTGTATACCAAAAATAACCCCCTGAAAACAGGTATCCAAACAAAAACTTGTGCATGAATATCAATAGCTGCATATTTCACAATTGCCAAAAGGTTGAAAATACTTAAATGTCCATCAACTGATGTGTAGATAAAGAAATTGTGGTATATCCATACAATGGAATATTAATCATTCATAAAAAGAAGGAAATTCTTGTCTTTTTTTAAACTTTAATTTTATATTTTTATTTTAACTCCAATTAATTAATATACAGTATTAGTTTCAAGTGTATAATATACCTATTCAACAATTCTATGTATTATTCAGTGCTCATCAAGATAAGTGTACTCTTAAACTCCTTCACCTATTTCACCAATCTCCCCATTCACTTCACCTCTAGTAACCATCTGATAGTTCTCAATAGTTAAGACTCTGTTTTTTGGTTTGTCTCTTTCTCCCCCATGTTTGTTTCTTTTGTTTCTTAAATTTCACATATGAATGAAATCATATGGTATTTGTTTTTCTTTGACTGACTAATTTCACTTAGCATTATACTTTCTAGATCCATCCATGTTGTTGCAAATTCCAAGATTTCATTCTTTGTTAGGGTTGAATAATATTCTACTGTGGTTTTGATTTGCATTTTCCTGATGATGAGTGATGTTTAGCATCTTTTCATGTGTCTGTTGACCATCTGGATGTCCTCTTTGGAGAAATGTCTTTTCATGCCTTCTGCCAATTTCTTTATTAGGTTATTTGTTTTCTGACTGTTGAGTTCAGTGAGTTCTTTATATATTTTGGATACTAACCCTTTATCAGATATGTCATTTGCAAATATCTTCTCCCATGCTGTAGGTTGTCTTTTAGTTTTGTTGATAGTTTTCTTTGCTGTGCAGGAGCTTTTATTTTGATGTAGTCCCAATAGCTTATTTTTGCTTTTATTTCCCTTGCCTCAGGAGACATATTTAGAAATATATAGTTATGGCAAATAGCAGAAAAATTACTGTTTGTGCTCTCCTCTAGGATTTTTATGGTTTCAGGTCTCACATTTAGGTCCTTAATCCATTTGATTTTATTTCTGTGTATGGTGTAAGAAAGTGGTCCAGGGGCGCCTGGGTGGCTCAGTTGGTTAAGCGACTGCCTTCGGCTCAGGTCATGATCCCGGAGTCCCGGGATCGAGTCCCGCATCGGGCTCCCTGCTCGGCAGGGAGCCTGCTTCTCCCTCTGACCCTCCCCCCTCTCATGGTCTCTCTCTCAAATAAATAAATAAAATCTTAAAAAAAAAAAAAAGAAAGTGGTCCAGTTTCATTCTTTTGCATGTAGCTGTCCAGTTTTCCCAACACCATTTGTTGAAGAAACTGTCTTTTTCCCATTGCATATTCTTGCCTCCTTTGTCAAAGATTAAGTGACTATAAAATTCTGGGTTTATTTCAGGTTTTCTATTCTGTTCCATTGTTCTATGTGTCTATTTTTGTGCCAGTACCATACTGTCTTGATTGCTACAGCTTTGTAGTATAAATTGAAATCTGGAATTGTCATGTCTCAAGCTCTGTTTTTCTTTTTCAAGATTGCTTTGACTATTCAGGGTCTTTTTTGCTTCCATACAAATTTTAGAATTGTTCTAGTTCTATGAAAAATGATATTGGTATTTTGATAGAGATTGCATTAAATCTGTAGATAGCTTTGGGTGGATTGGACATTTTAACAACACTTGTTCTTCCAATTCATGAGGATGGAATATCCTTCCATTTATTTGTGTCATCTGCAGTTTCTTTCATTGATGTTTTATAGTTCTCAGAGTATAGGTCTTTTCTTTAGTTAAGCTTATTTGTAGGTATTTTATTTTTTGGTGAAATTGTAAATGGGATTTTTTTAAATTTCTCTTTCTGCTACCTCATTATTTGTGTATAGAAATGCAATGAGGCTGCCTGGGTGACTCAGTCAGTTAAATGCCCAACTCTTAATTTTTGGCTCAGGTCATGATCTCAGGGTCATGGGTTTGAGCCCCACATCAGGCTCTGCACTCAGTGGAGAGTCTGCTTGAGATACTCTCCCTCTCCCTCTTCCTCTGCTCTTCCTCCTGTTCACTTGCCTCAATCTCTCTTTCTCTCAAATAAATAAATAAATCTTAAAAAAAAGAAAGTAAAGAAATGCAATGGATTTCTGTACAGTGATTTTGTATCCTGCAACTTTACTAAATTCATTTGTCAGTTCTAGTAGTTTTCTGGTGGAGTCTTTCAGTTTTTCTACGTATAGTATCACATCATCTGCAAATAGTGAAAATTTTATTATCCCCTTAACAACTTGGATGCCCCCTTTTACTTCTTTTTCTTGTCTGATTGCTGTGCCTAGGACTTCCAGTACTATGTCAAAAAAAAAAAATGGTGAGAGTGGACATCTTTGTCTTGTTCTTGATCTTAGGGAAAAAGCTTTCAGTGTTTTACCATTGCATGTGATGTTAGCTGTGGGTTTTTCATATATGGCCTTTATTATGTTGAGGTATATGCCCTCTAAACCTACTTTGCTGAGGGTTTTTATCATGAATGCATGTTGTACTTTTTCAAATGCTTTTGCTGCATCTACTGAAATGATCATATGATTCTTATCCTTTCTTTCTTTTAATGTGGTGTATCACATTGATTTATTTGCAACTATTGAACCATCCTTGCAACCCAGGAATAAATCCCACTTGATGTGGTGAATGATTTTTTTAATGTATTGTTGGATTCAGTTTACTAATGTTATGTTGAGGATTTTTGCATCTATATTCATCAGAGTTATTAGCTTGTAATTCTCTTTTTTTTGGTCCTGTCTTTATCTGGTTTTGGTATCAGGGTAATGCTGGCCTCATGGAATGAATTTAGAAGTTTTCCTTTCTCTTCTATTTTTTGGAATAGCTTGAGAATAGGTATAAGCCTTCTTCAAATGTTTGGTAGAATTTATCTGTGAAGCTGTCTAGTCCTGGACTTTTGTTTGTTGGCAGTTTTTTGATTACTGATTAAATTTCTTTGCTGGTTACCATTCTGTTCAAATTTTCTATTTCCTCCTGTTTCAGTTTTGGTATGCTTCTAGGAATTTACCCATTTCTTCTAGGTTGTGCAATTTGTTGGCATATAGTTTTTCATAATATTCTGTTATAATTGTTTGTCTTTCTGTGGTGTTGGTTGTTATTTCTCCTCTCTCATTCGTAATTTTGTCTGAGTCCTTTCTCTTTTTTTCTTGATGAGTCTAGCTAAAGGTTTAGCAAATTTATTGATTTTTTCAAAGAACCAGTCCCTCATTTCATTGATCTATTCTATTTTTTTTAATTTATTTTATTTCTGCTCTAATCTTTATTATTTCCTTCCTTTTATTGGTTCTGGGTTTTTTTGTGTTCTTTTTTTTCTAGCCCCTTTATGTGAAAGGTTAGGTTGTTTATTTGAGATTTTTCTTGCTTTTTGAGGTACACCTGTATTGCTATAAACTTCCCTCTTAGAACCACATTTGCTGCATCCCAAATATTTTAGAATGCTGTGTTTTCATTTTCATTTGTCTCCATGTGTTTTTTTTTTAATTTCCTCTTTGATTTCTTAGTTGATTCTTTCATTGTTTAGTAGCATGTTATTTAACCTCCGTATATTTGTGCTCCTTCCAGATTTTTTCTTGTGATTGATTTCTAGTTTCATATTGCTGTGACCAGAAACAATGCATGGTATGACTTCGATCTTTTTGAATTTATGGAGACTTGTTTTGTGTCCCAATATGTGATCTATTTTGGAGAATGTTCCATATGCACTTGAAAAGAAGGTGTATTCTGCTGTTTTATTATTTTTTTTAAGATTTACTTATTTATTATTTTTTTAGAGAGAGAGAATGTGCAGAGCGAAGGGGTAGAGGGAGAAGGAGAGAGAGAATATCAAGCAGACTCCCCACTGAGCATGAAGCCTGATGTGGGGCTTGATCTCATGATCCTGAGATCATGACCTGAGCTGAAATCAAGAGTCAGATGCTTAACCAAATGAACTACCCAGGTGCCCCTATTCTGCTGTTTTAGGATGAGATGTTCTGAATATATCTGTTAAATCCATCTGTCCAATATGTCATTCAAAGCCACTGTTTTCTTATTGATTTTTTATTTGGCTGATCTCTCCATTGATAAAAGTACAATGTTAATGTATCCTAATATTATTTGATTAGTATTGATTAGCTCCTTTATGTTTGTAATTAACTGCTTTATGTATTTGAGTGCTCCCGTGTTGGGTGCACAAATATTTACAATTGTTGTGTCTTCTTGTTGGATTATTCTGTTTATGATTACGTAGTGTCCTTTGTCTCTTGTTTCAGTCTTTGTTTTAAAGTGTATTTTGTCTGATGTAAGTATCACTACACCAGGTTTCTTTTCACATCCATTTGCATGATAAATGTCTTTCCATTTTTTCACTTTCAATCTGCACGTGTCTTTTAGGTCTGAAATGAGTCTCTTGTAGGTAGCACATAGTATAGATGGGTCTTGTTTTTTGTTCTTTTTTTTTTTTTTAGAGAGAGAGCAAAAGAGAGAGAGAATGAGGGGAGGGGCAAAGGGAGAGGAAGAGAGAGAATCTCAAGCAGCTACATGCCCAGCATGGAACCCGTTGTAAGGCTTGATCTCACAACCCTGAGATCATGACCTGAGCTGAAATCTAGAGTTGGACACATAGCTGACTGAGCCACCCAGATGTCTTGGGTCTTGTTTTTTTATCCATTCCATCACCCTATATCTTTTTATTGGAGCATTTAGTCCATTTACATTCAAACTAATTATTGATAAGTATAATTTTATTGCCACTTTGTTACTTGTTTTATGGTTGTTTTTGTAGTTCTGTTCCTTTCTTCCCTTGTTCTGTTCTTTCATTATGAGTTGGCTTTCTTTAGTGATATACTTTGATTCCTTTCTCTTTATATTTTGCGTATCTGTTACTAGTTTTTGATTTATGGTTACCATTTGGTTTGTATATAATGTTTTCTGCATATAGCACTCTATATTAAGTTGATGATAGCTTAATTTTAGACCCATTCTTTTTTTTAAGATGTTTATTTATTTGAGAGAGAGAGAGAGATAGCAAGAGAGGATGAGTGGGGGGGAGGGGCATAGGGAAAGAGAGAAGCAGGCTCACCACTGAGCAGGGACCCCAACATGGGACTTGATCCCAGGACCCCGTGATTGTGACCTGAGCTAGGTAGACAACTGACAGAGACTCCCAGGTATCCCTAATTTTGACCCCATTGTTTAGTCCTCTCCCACCCCACATTTTAGGTACATGGTGTCATTACCTTGCACCCTTTTATTTTGTGTGTCCCTTGGCTGATTTTTACAGATATACTTATTTTTTACTGTTTTTGTGCTTCCTACTTTTCTTACTCTTACATAATATCTTTCTTTTCTACTCATAAAGTCCCCTTTAACTTTTTTTGTCTGGGAATCTTTTTATGTCTTCTTCTATTCTGAACGACAGCCTTGTTGGATAGCATATTCTTGGCTGCAGATTTTTTCCTTTCATCACATTGAATATATCATGCCACTCTCTTCTGGCCTGCAAAGTTTCTGCTGAAAAACAACCTGATAGCCTTATAGGGTTTCTCTTATATGAAATTGCTTTCTTTTCTCTTGCTGCTTTTTTAAAAAGATTTTATTTATTTATTCCAGAGAGAGAGAGAGAGCAGGGGGAAGAGCAGAGGGGGAGGGACAAAGAGGCTCCACGCTGAGCACAGAGCTCGGTGCAGGGCTCAATCCTAGGACCCTGAGATCATGACCTAAGCCTTAATCAAGAGTCAGACACTCAACTGACTGAGCCACCAAGGTGTCTCTCTCTTGCTGCTTTTATTTTATTTTATTTTATTTGAAAGATTTCATTTATTCATTCAAGACACAGAGATACAGAGAGAGAGAGCACGAGCAGGGGGAGAGGCAGAGGGAGAAGCAGGCTCCCCGCTGAACCAGGAGCTGGATGTGGGGCTCGATCCCAGGACCCTGGGATCATGACCCAAGCGAAAGCAGATGCTCAACCATCTGAGCCACCCAGGTGCCCCATCTCTTGCTGCTTTTAAAATTCTCTCTTTATCACTACTCTTTGCCATTTTAATTACTATGTGTCTTTGTGTGGACTTCATTGCGTTGATTTTGCTGGGGGATTTCTGAGCCTCCTGGATCTGGATTTCTGTTTCCCTCCCCAGATACAGGAATTTTTCAGCTATCATTTCTTCAAATAAAATTTCTGCCCTCTTTTCTCTCTCTCTCCTTTTGTGGTCCCTATAATGTAAATTTTATTACACTTGATGGAGTTGTTGAGTTCCTTAAGTCTATTCTCATTTTGTATAATTTTTTTCTCTCTCACCTGCTCAGCTTGATTACTTTCCATTATTCTGTTCTCCAGGTTGCTGGTTCATTCTTCTGATTCCTCTCTTCTTCTATTTATTCCATCTAGTGTATTCTTAATTTCATTTATTGTGTCCCTCATCTCTGATTGGTTCTTTTTTATCTCTTTCTTAAGGGTCTTACTGATATCCTTCACTCTTTTCTCAAGTCCAGTGGGTATCTTTATGATCATTATTTCAAATTCTCTATTAGGCATATTACTTATCTCCATTTCACTTAGGTCTCTTGCTACAATTTTGTCCTGCTCTTTCATTTGGGACATATTCTTCTGTCTCCTCATTTTGTCTAACTCTCTCTGTTTCTCGGTGTTAAGAAAAGCAGTTACATCTCCTACTTTTGAAAGCAGTGGCCTTATGAAGAAGAAGTCCTGTAGTGCCCTGCAGTACAATGTCCCCTGTTCATTGGGATGTGGCATTTTGTGGGTGTCTTCTATATGTGTTGAGTGTGCCATGCTGTTGTGGCTGAGCCACTTTTTCCTTCAGTCCAGTCATCTGACGTGCCTTTATTTTTTTCTTTGTGGCAGTGTTTCATCCCTGTGGTATTAGTGGGCCAGTATGGGGCCACCTTGGGCTTGATTTAAGTCAGACCTGACTTTTGCAAGATGCAATAGCACCAAGAGTGTATTGGAGGGGGTGGATCTGCAAATGCATGGGGGCAGGATGGTGCAGTGTTTGCATGGTTTGTGCACCAGTTCTCTGTGAGAGGTGACCTGCTACAGAACCAAGGCTGACCAGGTTGGAGGGGTGGGTGTGCAAAGTACACAGGGGACAGGAGGTGTGGTGTTGGCAAGGTTTATGCTGGTCCTCTGCAGGATGGGACTTGCAGCAACAGGACTGAGGCAGGACTGGCTGGAGGGGGTCAATCTGCCAAAACACAGGGAGAGGTGGATGGAGCAGTGGTGTTAGCATGTCAAGTAGGGAGTATCAGTGCTGTGCTGGTTCCTGCAGGTGGCCATGTGTTTATGCTTGTCGGGCGGGGGTGGGTTGTGGAGGAGGGAAACAGACTCTGCCAGCTTTTTTGTTCCTGGAGGAGTCCCCCAATGATCTCTGTCCCTCCAGGACATGTTCTGAGATGAGTAAACAATTCTCCCTCCTGTATGCCCCAGATGTTTTTCAATTTACTGCTTTTATGCTGTATCTCTGTAGGCTATTTTTTGTGCTGTCCCCTTAAGGGCAGGGACTCAGTTTCCTCTCACTCTCCCAGCTCTCCCAGAGCCAAGCCCACTGATTTTTAAAATTCTGGGTTTTAAGTACTGCTGGTGTAAGAACTCACAAAATTTGGTCCCTCTGGTTTTCAAAGCCAAATGTTATGGGAATTCATTTCCCCCATGTGGGCTCCCTGGTGTGATGGTCTGTTTCTTTCCCCTTTCTATGCCTGTAGGTCCCTTCCTCAAGGACAGTCTTACAGATCTATTTAGTTCCCCATCCAGTCTCTGCCCTTCCTACCCTCTTCAATGTGGCTTTTTCTCTACCTTTAGTTGTGGAGTTTGTTTTTCCAGTGTTTGGGTCATTTTCTGGGTTATTTACACTAATGGGAGTGTTATCTAGTTTTATCCGTGGGATGAGGTGAGCTTAGGGTCCTCATACTCTGCCATCTTTTACCTTTTCCAAAGGAAGGAAATTCTGACATATGCTACATCATGGATGAATCTTGAAAACATTATGTTAAGTGAAATAAGCCAGACACAAATGATCATATATTATATAATTTAATTTATATGAAATATGCAGAATAGGTAAATTTATAGAGATTGAAAGTGGTTTAGTGGTTGCTAGGGGCTCTGGAGAGGGAATGGGGAAATAAATGCTCATTGGATACAGGGTTTCTTTTAGGGGTAATGAAAATATTCTGAACTAGATAATGGTGAAGGTTTCACAAATCTGTGGTTATACTAAGAATCATTTTAAATAGATGAATGAATGGTAACTGAGTTATATCTCAATAAAGATGTTATCCCAAAAAAAGCATGCTAATGTTATCAGAGAATAGTGAGGGAAAGTGAAAGAAGGGGCAGAGTTGGAAATTGTCTAAGGATACCATCCTCCTAAGGCCCCATGCAGATCTAAGTCTCATAATGCTAAACATATATGTTGAGCAGCTTCCTTGGCCTTTTTGTGCTAGGCCAAAGGCTTTATCTTTCCTTTCAAAAATTAGCACTCTAAAATCAAAGACCACAGAACCCTAGGGGAGAAAGAGGATATTTGTCTCTGTATCTAGAGCAGAGGTAATCCAATTACTCTCCCTAGTCCTATTCAGGGTGGGAACTTCCTCTCAACCCTCACTAAACACTCCAGAGACATCAAATGAATCAAAGGAGCAAAGGGGAGAAGTTATAATAAGCTTGTTCCAAGGACATGAAGGTTTAATGGCTCCCTGCATGACATCAAAAGCTCTACCTTCCAAAACTATGGCCCAAGGATCACCTTGGCTAACATTAACAACTATATTTTATTAAATGATTACTCTGTGCCAGGCATTATGCTAGGTGAGATTGTATTGGTTATCTCATTTGATCCACACAACAACCCAGTGAAGATTTTTCACATTTGTATCCCCAATTCTACAACTGAAGAAAGTGAAGTACCTCTGTGTCAAAACCTTGTCTAAGGGGTACCTGGGTGGCTCAGTTGGTTAAGTGGCTGACTCTTGATTTCAGCTAGGTTATGATCTCAGGGTCGTGAGATTGAGCCCCACATCAGGCTCACACTCAGCATGGAGTCTGCTTGAGATTCTCTTTCTCCTTCTCCCTCTGCCCTATGCCTGCTTGTTCTCTCTCTCACTCTCAAAAATAAATAAAATCTTTAAAAAAAAAAAAACCTTGTCTAAGACTTCACAGATAATAAGAAGGCATACCCAAGTTCTGTCAATCTAAACTTGCTCTTAAGCTCCACATCATACTATTCTGTCCCCTTAACCCCCATGAGTGTTTCTCTTCTGTGGAGTTAAGAGAGGAAACTCTGAGATCCTTGTAGAAGTTAGGAGTATGCTTCTAAACCTTTTATTCTTTCTCTGGTGAATTTAGTGGGATAAATAGACAAAACTTTGATCAATTAGGGATGTAGCTGGCTACCTTAAAGGAAATAGGGCATCAGAAATGTCCTGGCTGTACACCTTCCTGATGCTGCTTCTCTGACCCACCTGTGGTCTGTGAGAAAAGAGAGGAAGAATGGGTTGGTCATCAGAGTTCAAGCTTTGTTTCCCTCATCTTTGAAAGCCTTTACTCTAGAATTACAGCCTAGAGTTGTCCTAGGCTAGCAATCATTGCTAACAAATACTAAGCACTTACCAAGTCGTAAGCACTGTGGTAAGTGCTTTTACATAGATTATCTCATTTGATCCTGATAACAATTTTGTGTAATAGGTACTATGTTATCATCCTATTTTTATAATTGGAAAAACTGAAACATAACTATAACAAAATTGTCCTAGATCTCTTAGCTCATAAAAGTACTGAAAGCAATGGTCACTTTCAGTCAGTCAGATCTCAGATCCCTTGTTTCTCTAAAACATTTTTTTATTGTGGTAAAAAAAAGCACATAAAATTTGCCACCTTAACCATTTTTAAGTGTATAGTTCAGCAGTGTTAATTATATGCACATTATTGTGCAAAAGATCTCCAGAACTTTTTCATCTCACAAAACTGAAGTTCTATACCAATTAAACAAAAACTTGAGTTTCCTCCTCCCCCTAGCTCCTGTTAACCATCACTCTATTTTCTGTTCCTATGAATTTGACTAGTTTAGATACCTTGTGTAAGTGGAGTCATACAGTATTTGTCTTTTTTTTGTGACTGGCTTATTTCACATGACATAATGTCTTCAAGGTTCATCCATGTTTTAACATGTGATAGGATTTCCTTCTTTTTATGGCTGAATAATATTCCACTTGTATGTATGCCTTAGTCTGTTCAGGCTTCTATGACAAAATAACCATAGACTGGATGGCTGAAACAATAGAAATTTATTTCTCACAGTTCTGGAGGCTCAGAAGTCTGAGATCAAGGTGCTGCCAGACTCAGTCTTTGGTTAGGGCCTTCTTTCTGGTTCACAGATGGCCATCTTCTTGCTGTGTCCTCACATAGTAGAAAGGGCAAGGAAGTTCTTTAGGATCTTTTTTACAAGGACACTAATCCCATTCATAATGGTTCCACCCTCATGATTTAATCACCTCCTAAAGTCTCCACCTCCAAATACCATCACATTGGGAGTTAGTATTTAACAAATGAATTTTTTTAAAAGACTTATTTATTTATTTATTTATTTATTTTAGAGAGAGGGAGCCAGGGGACTGGCAGTGGGAGAAGGAGAGAAAGAGAGAATGTCCAGCAGACTCCCTGCTCAGGATGGAGCCTGACACAGGGCTCAGTCTCAAGACACTGAGATCATAACCTGAGCCAAAATCAAGAGTTGGATGCTTAACCAACTGAGCCACCTAGGCGCCCCAACATATGAATTTTGAGGGGGCAGAAACATTCAGTCTGTAGAAATGTATACACCACATTTGTTTATCCATTTATCTGTCAGTAGATATTTGGGTTGCTTACACCTCCTGGCTACAAATTGTGCTATGAACGTGGGTGTGGAAATATCTCTTCAAGACCCTGCTTTCAATTCTTTTGGATATATACCCAAAAGTGAGATTGTTAAATCATGTGGTAGTTCTATTTTTAATTTTTTGAAGAAACTCCATAATGTTTTCTTAGTGAGTTATACCATTTTACAATCCCAACAGTGAACAAGGGTTTATATTTCTCCACATCTTCACCAGCACTTGTTATTTTGTGTTTGTTTTTATTTTTATGGTGATGTAATATCTCACTGTGGTTTAATTTTCATTTCCTTGAAAATTAGAGATGTTGAGCATCTTTTTATATGCTTGTTGACCATTTGTATATCATTGTTGGAGGAACATCATTCAGGTCCTTTGCCCATTTTTAACTGGGTTATTTGATTTTTTGTTGTGGAGTTGTAGGAGTTCATTGTATATTATGGGTATGTTGATTGCATCCTTTGATGTTCAAAAGTTGTTAAGTTTGATGTAGTCTCAGTTGTCTATTTTTCTTTTTGTTGTCTGTGTTCTTAGTGTCATATCCAAAATATCACTGCCACATCCAATGTCATGAAGATTTTCCCCTGTGTTTTATTCTAGGAGTTTTATAGTTTAGGGTCTTGTGTTTAGGTATTTAATTCATTTTGAATTAATTTTTGTATATAGTGTAAGATAAGGGTCCTATTTCATTCTTTTGTATATGGATATCCAGTTTTCCTAATACAATTTGTTGAAGAGTCTGTCCTTTCCCCATTGAATGGTCTTGGCACCCTTCTCAAAGATAATTTCACTATACACATGATGGTTTATTACTAGGCTCTTTATTCTATTCCATTTGTCTATATGCTTGTCTTTATGGCAATAACGCACCATTTTGATAGCTATAACCTTGTAATATGTTTTGAAATCAAGAAGTGTGAGACCTCCAACTTTGTTCTTCTTTTTCAAAATTGTTGTGGCTATTTGGGATCCTCTGAAATCCCATATGAATTTAGGATAATTTTAAATGCAAAAATAGAAAATTGGGACATCAAACTTAATTTTTATACATCAAAGGACACATCAACAGGCTGAAAAGGCAACCTGTAGAATGGGAGAAAATATTTGCAAGTGATATTTCTAAGAAAGGGTTAATATCCATAATATATAATGAACTCCTTTTCTGAAAAAAAAAAAAATGCTGTTGGGATTTTGAAAGATATTGCATCGAATCTGTAGCTTGCTTTGAGTAGTATGGACATCTCAACAATATTAA
Source organism: Mirounga leonina (assembly GCF_011800145.1). Classification (NCBI taxonomy): domain Eukaryota; kingdom Metazoa; phylum Chordata; class Mammalia; order Carnivora; family Phocidae; genus Mirounga; species Mirounga leonina. Next base: position 5,489,735 of record NW_023270175.1, read on the forward strand.
GTTTTCCAATACATGAACACAAATATCTTTCCATTTATTTTTACCATTTTAAATTTCTTTTAACAATGTCTTGTCATTTTCAGTATATAGGTCTTTCACCTCTACAGATAGGTTTATTCTTAAGTATTTTATTCATTTTGATGCTAATGCAAATGGAATTTTTTTTAATTTACTTTTCAGGTTGTTTGTTAGCATATAGAAATGCAACATATTTTTGCTTCTTGATTCTGTATCCTGAAACTTTGCTGGATTTGTTTATTATTTTTGACAGTTTTTATGGAATCTTTATGGTTTTCTACATATAAGATCATTTCATCTGGAAACAGGAATAATTTTACTTCTTTTCTTATTTAGATGTCTTTACTTTTTTATTGCTTAATTGCTATGGCTAGGATTTTCAGTACTATGTCAGATAGGAGTGGTGAGAGTGGACATCCTTACCTTGTTTCTGATCTTAGAGGAAAAGCTTTCAGTTTTTTACCATTGAATATAATGTTAACGGTAAGCTTTTTGAATATGGCTTTTATTATGTTGAGGTAGTTTACTTCTATTCCTAGGCTGTTGAGTGTGTTTATTATAAAAGGGTGTTGATTTTTGTCAAATGTTTTTTTCTGCAGCCTTTGAAATGATCATGTGAGTTTTGTCCCTCATAATGCTAATGTGTTATATTACATTTCTTGATTTGTCTATATTGAACCATCCTTATATTCCAGGAATATATTTCCCTTGACTATGGTGTATAATACTTTTAACATGCTGTTGAGTTCAGTTTGCTGCTATTTTGTTGAGAATTCTTGCATCAATATTCATCATTTTGTATCAGTGTATGGTGGCCTCATAGAATGAGCTTAGAAATGTTCCCTCCTCTTCAATTTTTTGGAAGAGTTTCAGGAAGATTGATGTTAATTGATGTTAATTTTTTGAGATTTTATTTATTAATTTGAGAGAGACAGGGAGCATGAGCGAGGGAGAGGCAGAGGGAGAAGAAGAAGCAGACTCTCTGCTGAGCAGGGAGCCCAGAGCTGGGCTCAATCCCAGGACCCTGGGATCATGACCTGAGCCAAAGGCAGACACTTAACCAACTGAGCCACCCAGGTGCCCTGATGTTAATTGTTTTTTAAATGTTTGGTAGAGTTCTGCAGTGAAGCCATCTGGTCCTAGGCTTTTCTTTGATGGGAAATTTTTCATTACTGATTCCACATTCTTACTTGTTATTGGTATGTTAAAATTTTCTACTTCTTCATGATTGTCTTGATAGGTTGTGTGTTTCTAGGAATTTATCTATTTCTTCTAGGTTCACTGATTTTTTGGTACATAATAGTTCACATTATTCTCTTATAAGCCTTATTATTTCTTTGGCATCACTTATAATGTTCCCTCTTTCATTTCTGATTTTAGTTTTTGAATCTTCTTTCTTTGTTTCTTAATTAATCTAGCCAAGGGCTTGCCAATTTTGTTGATATTTTCAAAAACAATCTCTTCATTTTGTTGATTTTTCCCATTATTTTTCTATTTTCTATTTCATTTACCTCTGTTTTAATCTTTATTATTTTCTTCTTTCTATTAGCTTTGGGTTTAGTTTGTTCTTCCTTTTCTAATTTCTTGCTGTATAAAATTATTTTGTTTATTTGAGATCTTTTTTCTTCTTCTTTTCTTTTTTACACACACAGATTTCTAAACTTCCCTGCTTTCATTGCATCACGTAAGCTTTGGTGTGTTGGGTTTCTGTTTCATTTGTTTCAAGGTATTTTCCCTGTGACTTATTCTTTGATCCACTGGTTGTTTAAAAATGTGTTAATTTCCACATATTTGTGGCTTTTCTAGTTTTCCTTTTGATATTGATTTCTAGTTTCATTCTATTGTGATCAGAAAAGATACTTTGTATGATTTCAAACTTCTTGGTTGTTAAGACCTATTTTGTGACCTAAGATATGGTCTGTCTTGGAGAATGCTTCATGGGTACTTAAGAAGAATGTGTGTTCTGGTATTGTCAGGTGAAGTATTCTGTATATGTCTATTAGACCCAAATGGTCTGTGGCATTATTCAAGTCATCTATTTCCTTATTCATCTTTTGTCTGATTTTTCTATACATTTTTGAAAGTGGGGTATTGAAATCTCCTACTATTATTGTGTTGCTGCCTATTTCTACCCTGAATGCTCTCAAAGTTTGCTTCATTTATTTAGGAGCTTTGATGTTTGGTGCATAAATCTTTATAACCAGTATATCTTCTTGGTGAACTGACCTTTTTTTCACTGTACAATGTCTTCTTTGTCTCTTGTAACAGTTTTTGACTTAGAGTTTATTTTTTCAAATACTAGTATAGTTATCCCTGCTCTCTTTTACTTACTATTTGTATCATAGTCCTTACTTTTAGCTCTCAACATTGTACGGCCTCTTTTCAAGACCTTCAATGTTTCCCTCCTGTGGAGTGAGAGAGGGTGCCTTGAGTTCCTTCTAGAAGTTAGGTGTATGCTACTAGGATATTTTATTATTTTTCCTATAAATCCAGTGGACTAATGAGCAAGTTCTATGGTCATCCAGGGATGTAGCTGCCCCCCACCCCAGAGAAGAAGGTCTGTAGCATATCAGACACTCTTGCCTGCACATTCATGGGGCCACTTCTTTAAAACCTCCCGTTGCCCCTACATAACCACCTCTGACCAATGAGTTGATGATTCAACAACTCAAGTCCTTTTCTAAGGGTCTCTATTATTGCTTCCCACTGGAATGGAATGGAGCTTAAAGATTTCTCAACCTTTTAAACCTCCTTCATCTCGTCTTTTGCTAAGAGTGCTCTGTGACCTTAAAATCCAGATTGGGCAGTGGTCAAGGCTGATGGAGGCCTTTGAAGTCTTTTCGGTGAAGTCAGAAAAGGGAAAGAATAAAATGAGGATTCATGCTAGATCTGTAATCATCTTCTTTGCAAGTCAGATCCTCTGAACTAACATAACACTCGGCTTTCAGCGTGAACCTTGTTGTCCATATCTGAGTGCTTGTGTTCCAAGGCTGCTCTTGGACCTTTCTATTGAGTGGGACCTTTCAAAGTAATCTCTGAGAGTACCATCTGTAGGGAAGACCACTCTCTAGCTACAGCAGCTATGACTCTACCAATGGCACACATTCACATTTTCAACTCCGCATACCACAGCCAGCTTCAATTCTCACTGACTTCCATCCTTTGCAGAACAACATCTTCCTGTAAATGCAAATATTCAGGTTGTCCATAGCTGGCTTTGTGCCTGTGGCTCTTTGATAGAAATAAGGCTAATAATAGAGTTTTGTGTGAAAATAGAGAGCTGAATCACATCAAATAATCATGAGGCATTCTGCTGATTAATGGGCTGATTGTCCTGAAGGTCAGATGGTCTGAGCTTGGCTAGAAATCATTACAGTGTGGGTTGTTACTCAAAACAACAGCTGCCTCTTTTGAGCTTCCATTTTGGCCCAGAATAAGAAATGACAATCAAATTTTTGACTCAAAAATGGACTGTACCTTTAACTGAGGTTGCATCAGTTTGTCTTCATGTTTCCCAAAAAGGCAGCTAATCCTTGATGCATATAACCTGATTTTCCCCTTTGTGGGATTCCCAAATGTCCCATCTCCAGGTGCTTTTTCTTACTCCAATTTCTTTAAAAATTGCCTTTAAAACTATACATCAAAGTATACAAAATGTAGAGTTTATACAAAGTGTAGGGCTTATTGAACCACTTGTGTATAAGCCCTTGGTTTCCCCCCTAGTTTTTCTTACTGTCGTTTATTTTGTTTTCTTCCTTTGGGCAAGGGTAGGAAAAATGCTTTCCAGTGTTTCCCCTACAGAATAAAGGAAGCCCTTAATAAAAACATTCTATCACTGAAAATAAACTATTGGTACACTTGCCACAAGGGACAAATAAACAAAAGACATCATCAGGAAATGAAAACATCTTGGTAGGTTTCAATGTGATAGCTTCCAATTTAGTGAGTTTTTACTGGTGTGCAGTGGGTTTTTTTCTCAATTACTTTATTTTCCTTTTTTAGTGAGAGGAAGCTATTATTATATTTTGATAGAAGATGACCACTTTGGCTTTGCTAAAGCAATCATTCAGGACAGATCAGAAAGGTTAAGAGACTTCCTCACCAATGACTGCCCATTCTGGGCCTGCTGCTCACCCTGTCCTTGGGTCTAGCCAATGGACCCTCTAATAGGGAGTTGGCCTTACCAGGAGGCCTTCTGTGTCTTTTTTTTTTTTTTTAAAGATTTTATTTATTTATTTGAGACAGAGAGAATGAGAAACAGAGAGCACGAGAGGGAGGAGGGTCAGAGGGAGAAGCAGACTCCCTGCCGAGCAGGGAGCCCGATGTGGGACTCCATCCCGGGACTCCAGAATCATGACCTGAGCTGAAGGCAGTCGCTTAACCAACTGAGCCACCCAGGCACCCCTTCTGTGTCTTGACTTTTGACAATTTCTTGACTAACTTCTTCCATTTACCCCCTACCCCCCCCCCCCACACCCAAGAATCAATACCCCTGAGAGACTCCTCAGACCTCACCATGTTAAGACACTCAAGCTGTAAAGTTTTCTTTTTCAGATCTGGCATCACACAAAGGACTGGAGGCCTTCATGTGAGTTCCCTGGAATCAATGCTTTTTGTTGATTTTTTTTTTTTTAGTTTTGAAAATGTTTATTTTCTTCTTTTATTCACTGATAGGAGGAATTCTTAATCTCAGGAAACAAACTGAGGGTTGCTGGAGTGGTGGGTGGTGGGAGGGATGGGGTGGCTGGGTGATAGACATTGGGAAGGGTGTGCGCTATGGTGAGCGCTGTGAATTGTGTAAGACTGTTGAATCACAGATCTGTACCTCTGAAACAAATAATACATTATATGTTAAAAAAAAAAAGAAGAAGATAGCAGGAAGGGAAAAATGAAGGGGGGGAAATCGGAAGGGGAGACAAACCATGAGAGACTATGGACTCTGAGAAACAAACTGAGGGTTCTACAGGGAGGGGCATGGGGGGATGGGTTAGCCTGGTGATGGGTATTAAAGAGGGTATGTACTGAATGGAGCACTGGGTGTTATACGCAAACAATGAATCACGGAACACTACATTAAAAACTAATGATGTAATGTATGGTGATTAACATAACATAATAAAATTTAAAAAAAATAAGGTAAAATCGCAATTGTTACCCAAATATAAAATAAACACATGAAAAAAAAATAAAAAACAGGGGCCCCTGGGTGGCTCAGTTGGTTAAGCGACTGCCTTCAGCTCAGGTCATGATCCTGGAGTCCCAGGATCGAGTCCCGCATCAGGCTCCCTGCTCGGCAGGGAGTCTGCTTCTCCCTCTGACCCTCCTCCCTCTCATGCTGTCTCTCATTCTCTCTCTCTCAAATAAATAAATAAAATCTTTAAAAAAATAAAAAAATAAAAAAAATAAAAAACAAACAAAAAACCCCAAAAAATATTTCCTTTGTTTCATCAGCCAAGACTAACTCCTGTGGGTCCTAAAAACTTAAAGACATTGTCTATCTGTTCTTTAATCTTCAAGTAATAGCACATTCTACCCACTGGGCCAGGACAAGGGATTCTCCTTGGGGCAGACTTGGCACTCTTGGGCTTCGTAATTTAAAGTATGAACAACTGGGAGGGCTTAATATGGTAGACCTCCCTTTTCTCATTTTTTTTTTCTTTTTTGGTGAAGGAATGGATTTCTTATCTTTAAAACAGAGAATAGTACCATGTAGTTAACTAGAGCAAATGTGCAGCACACATTAGAAAGATTTCCTCATGAAGGCCTAGAGATTGCCTCATGGACAACTGCATATTCTGGAGCCCTAAGTGTTTTAATCTGAGCATTCCTCTCCCTCTTGAACCCTACTTTCATGTGTAGCCGGTGAACCCTCAAAACTAAGAGTTTGCCTTTCTAGGAGGTTCTCTGCATTTTGGCTTTTTTTTTTTTATTATTGACTGGAAGCCAGACCTTTGGCATCCTTCTTGCCTAGCACCACCGCAAAAATCAGTATTCTCACTCCATTATCCACTTAAGCCTTAAAGTCTTATTTTAAATGTCCTGACACCACACAAAGGCATGGTGGCCTTCAGGTGTTATCCCACAAAGGGATACTACTAATAGTTACTATATTTTTTGAGTTCTTTTAACTTCCGTTTCAACAGCAGAACCTCAGTCATGTGGTTGGTCAAAGTGAAACCCTGTTTGTCCTAAAAGTTTCTACCTTGTTAATGTCCATCTGTTTTGTTACCTTTAAATAACAGTGCATTGCTACCCCCTGTATCCAGCCTTCTGACTGTTTCTGGACACTACTTCCATCCGGGCACACATGTGGCTGGACATGAAAGTCCTTGGTAGTTAGTATACAGGAGCTTCGTGATCATGGTATCTCCCCTGCCAGGTAAGTATACAAGGAGCTTCAAGGAACCATGGTCCCAGCTCATCAGCTGAGATGCTGAGAAGAGGTGTACCTGAGGCCCAGGCTGCAGTGAGAGTGCTTTGGAAGGCCAAGGTCAGAGAGGAGGTGGTTGTGTACTTCAGTGGCAATTTGTACTGGCTCTCCTTCCCCACCAGCCCAAGATCTCAAAGGAAGTCTTTAGCCTCTATGAGAAGATGGGAAATCAGATCCCTCTCCTTGAGCATAGGCTGAGAGGAACCTGAGAGGGAGGCCTGGAGGTTGCTAGGGCAACACTGGTTGGTGAAGAAATCGTCACCTCTTTGGTAGGGAAGTGACTAGGTTCCAAGTTGCTGGAAGAATGTGGCATGAGTGTGGTCTGTCAGGAGAACTGATTTGGTACAGAGGGTAGGAAAAGACAATGAGGCTCATGACTTTTTCATATTGAGAAAAAAGAGAATGCGACAGCCATAAAAGACATCCCATGGACTTATTGGAGGAAGCACTCCACCCCCACCCTTCACCACTGGCTCCCTTTTCCCCTCTGATTGAGGGAAGCAGATACATAATAATCTTCTTGATCTTACTCATATAAATCAGGCCTAACTGATCTGGCAGAGTCTAATGTGGAATTTTGAGGAGGAACGATAGCTGAAAAATATAAGAGAAAACAATCATCAGGGGAATGGAGCCCATGAGGCAATGAAAAGGGGAAGAATACATCATGCTAGGAGATGCCATGTGCTTCCCATCCCGGTGTGGGAAATTTGGTGATGTTGACTGACACACTGTTCCAAGGCCTCCTAAATCACTTGAGCCATAAATGAATACCCTGGCACCTCACCACACCCAGGGCTGTTGCACTTCATGTGTTATCTTTCTCAATTACATCTACTATTTTGTACAGCCTTTAAAAAAACTTTTAGAGTACATTTTTAGATGCTTTCTTCTTTCTGTCCTTTGTATTTATTTTATATTTATTTCTGTTTGTTTATTTTCCTCTTTGCAATTTAAGTGGGTGCCCTTTAGGTGCTGTGGTTGCTCAGTGTGGTTCACTGCATGCATAAGCTGACCTTATTCTGAGCAGCCTTCTCCATTTTGGGTTTGCCTATTGCCAGCACCTTACCCTGAGATTTGCCCCTTTTGAACAAAAACTAAAAATCAATTTAGCCTCCAGAAATTATAACAGTCAATGAAAGAATCGATGACTGATATGGCTGGGTGTGGTAGACTCCTGTTTTTCTTGACTTTCATTTTAGTCTTATTTTCCTTTCTTGGTGAGAGGAAATAATTTGTATCTTTTAATGGAGGACAATAGCAGGTAATTGGCTAGAGAGAAAACATAGGTACTTATTCTGCCCCTTTTTTAATCAGAGCCCATTGTTCCCTTGACTTTGGGTCTAGTCAATGGGTCCCCTAAGCAGGGAGCTTGCCTTCCCAAAAGGCCCTTTGCATTAGTCTTGGTGATTCACTAGAAACCAGTTTCTTGACTGACCTTTCTTACACTCTCACCAACTGCTGCAGGAATCAGTATCCCTGATGAACCCACAAGGCTTCCTTCCTTGAGCTACTTAAACAAAAAAATCTTCTGTTAAATATCCTGGCACCAAAGGAAAGAGTGGTGATTCTCAAGCATTATTCATTAAAGGAATACTTCATGGTTGTCTTCACTTCTGGAAATTTGTGTTTGTTTTCTCTTATTTAGACAAAAGCCCTTAAATCTTGTAGTCAGCCAAAGTAAAAAATGAGTGGTCATCACATCAGCTTGGAGACTCCCTGTCCAATGTCTTGAAGATCTGTACTTAATTAACAATGATGGGTTGTACTCAGAGTGTCCCCAGAGTGAGCCATTAGCCAATGGCCTTCTCTCACTCTTCCTTCCTGTTTCTCTTGCTGTCTTCTTGGATCCTACTTGCAGCTTTATGCCAAAAGCAGCATGCCTGCACGTGCGTGTGCACACGTGCGTGCACACACACACACACATACACAATGTGTCCTTAAGAAATTTGTAAGTCTTTCACATGCATGTATATAAGGGCTGCATATGAGAGCCTTTTAGGGTGTTTTCTCCTCCATGTGGAATGTGTAGTTGGTGGGGGGAGGTTCATTACTTTTTTCATTATAAATTCATTTTATTCCTTGTTGCCTTTTTAGAGATGTCCTCACTGGTATCTTCATTTTTTATAATCTTTAAACAGCAGCACATGCTGTCTTCGTCAGTCCAGCAAAACTGACCTTCCTCTATCTCAAGACCTTCTTACTCTTTCTCTTCTCAATACCAGGCTTTTATTTCAAGCTTTTCCCAAAAAGTATTAGAAGAAAGTATCTTCAAAAAACAAATATTCATTAAGATGTTGGTATAAATGACTGGCAAGTTTGACTGTCATAAATCCCAAACATTTCCCCCCTTGTTATGTTTGTTTGTTTTTTTTTTTAAATGGGGAGAAATTTTTTTTTCCCTTAGCTTATTTATTTAAAGATATCCGATATTTAAAGATAACAGAGGGGTATGTTGGCTCTCTAGATCAAGCAGTGGTGACCCTTCCTTAGGAGGTATAACTGGGATGGTGCCCTATGGAAGCCCTTTAATGGTAAAAGGAATGAATTCTCATCTTGTAAAAAAAAGGATATAACTTGTCAGTTAACTAGAGAAAATAGGCAGCATTCGTTTTTCAGATGGCTTCAAATTTTGCATCCTTACATGTTTTAATCTGAGAACACTGCTTCCCCAAACCATGAGTCAAACCAATAGACCCTCTTAACTGGAAACCTATCTTTGCAGAAAGCTATTAACATTTCAGTTTCCTATTGACAAAAAAATGAGCTTTTTGCCTTACTTCTTTCTTTGCCATCCCCACCTGCCTCTAGCTTCCCAAAGCCACTATTAATGACTGGGGGCTGCCTATAGTATGTTAAAGTATTTTAAAAATTGGCCTACTAGATTTGCTTTCTTTGGAAGACTTTCTTTTTCTCTAGCATCACCTGACATCATATGCTCACCCAGAATGGAGACTCCTTAACCAATGCCTACGTGTGCTGCAATCTTTTAATAACTGTGCACTTCAACCTTTGGGTCCAGCTGACTGACCTTCCTCTGGACAGCCTCCTCAGTTTTTGGAGGAAAACTGAGGGAGCAAAATCCCAGAGCCTCGAGAGGAGGCCCTTTGGGTGCTATTTGACCAAGAAGACCCACACCAGGGCTGTCACACATACTAACGTTTAAGGCCAAGCCCTTGGCTGCCTCTGAACTGAAACAGAATCTGGAGCCTCTCTGAGCCTTTAATGTGGCATGGCTATTTTTGCTTGCATTCCTCAAATGTGTAGTAACTCCTCATTAAGGATGAGCAGATCAGACCCTTCCTGTGACCAGATCTGAGATGAAAGCCTACACAGGAGGGTGTTATCCTTCAGAAGGCAGCAGAACTTGCATACTTGTCTTAAAGAAGCCCCTTAAAACATGTTTGGAGAGCAACATAGAATGAGAGTGGCCACTGAGCAGTAGGACACACTTTCCCAAGGGTATGGCAGAGTCTGATACAGACGTAGATATGTCAAGAGGATCAATTCCCACAGGAAAGGCAGACAAAGGCAGTGTTGCTGAGATGTGTCTCTCAGGGACCTGGGAGCCCCACCTCTTTGACTAAGGAGGCCCACCTGTCCCATGGACCCAGCAGAGACAGGTGGGGGAATTAGAAGGGAACTGATCCCTAACAGGTAGAGAAAAGGATGGTCCTTGGGGGAAGATGCACCCAGGCCATGAGAACGGACAGAATAATCACACCTCACATTAGGAGACCCCATATGTTCCATGTCTGTATGTGGGACACAGTAATGCTAGATGCGAAAGAAAACACAAACGCACTGGGGGAACAGGTTGTCTGGGACCAAGGTCTCCCCTCACCAGGCCAGCAACCTTCATTCCCCCATTTAAAGGCCTGTTTCCTTTGCTCAAATTCTCACTCTCTGGTGCTGGGTCTGAATGAACTCAGCCTTCTTCTTAGCTTTACTTCAATGACAACAGTCTCCTTTTACTGGACAATTATACACTGTTCACCATTATACACTGTCTGCTATGCACTGGAGTCAGACTCTTCGTCCAGTTCCCAGGCAGAAAGTGTGTGGGCCACCAATTCTATACCAAGGGGAGGAAACAGTGAAATCAATTTGCCCCCACAAGTGTCTCTTGGTGTGTCCAAGGTAGAAGGTGCATCCTCACACCTTGGGCTGCCTAGTTACAAATACCCTGCTTCAATAGAAAATCAGGATCTCAGAGAATTAAATAAAATGTTCATCACATGAAGGTATAAATGAAGAGGGAGCTTTTCTATGATAGCTTGCTTGTTTTTCCTTCTTTTTACCATGACAGGAAGGAATTTCTATCTTTAATGAATAATGTCTTGTAGTTAGTTAAAGCATGTGTCTGTGTGCATTGTTATTTTAGGGATTCCCTCCTACTGGCTGAATATTCTGCATTTTAATTTGTTTAATATGATTAATGGTGTGAGCTTGGGCAAATCATTGCCCCACCTAGTTTCCTCATCAGTGGAGATTCTAGATTGGAGAAATGACTTTTAAATTTTGCTGACTATGACCTACATAAAAGAAATTGATTTTATAAGCAGACCAAATTTTTTGTGTAGAGAACTAAACATTTTTTGCTGACTGATACCGATCACTATTTGTGGGCAAGGGACTCTGATAGTTTTTGTTCTATTTACTGTTTTAAAAAATACTGCTTGTTGTACTCATGAAACTGACTTTACAGTTCAGTAAGGACAGTGACTGGTAGTTTAAAGATCATGGAAGTGGAGGGTCTTTAAGATTTTTTTTCTGTTCTAATGTTCTAAATAAAAATCAAAGGTGTGTATTAGGAATATGGCAAAACAAAATAACATTTATCCACAGTCTTAGTCTTACTGAGTCTTTCCCTTTGACCATCCTCCACTTGTCAGCAGTTATAAGATAAAAGTGAATTTTCTGCGTCTCCAGGTAACAAGGTCTTCTAGACACTGGTCCAGGCTTAATCCCCCAACCTGGACACAAAACAGCGGGTAGCTCAAGGTACTTAGCATCTAAATTCCAGCACCCTCATCTGTAGGAGGATATAATACAGACTTTACAAGTTGTGATGAAGACAAATGAGATCCTAGTATGAAGGTGTCCACAAGGGCCACGACCTATGGGTCCATTGAGCTGAACATGACCATGATTTGTCATGCATCATGCACACCCTCCACTTTGCCACTGACCCTACCATCCATATTTGACTTATGAGAATAACAAAGGATGCATACACAGAAGAAACTCGAAGGACATGCACTTTATTATGAATTAGAATTTTGGTTCTCACCTTCTCCTATAGGGACAAGTGCGTATGTTTGTCTGGGCTCCTTTTACCTAAGCAGCCTACAACACAGCTTTGATCCCTTAAACTCCACTTACGAAGCAAGAGAAAGCCCCAGGCCTCCTTGCTTCATTACTCTTTTTTTTTTTTTTTTTTTAGATAATCCAATATATTTGAAGAGAACTAAATAGAAGCACTTTAACCTTTTCAACCTTTTTCCTGTATACCGCCATCTACTCCATAGTTGGGTATTTTATCCTTAAACATTCCATTATTTTGCCCTTAGTTCTTATTCATTAAGGGGCCAACCATAGGAAAATGTTTAGGCCCTAAGACCCCCTTTTCTTCCAGGGCTTAGAGAATATAACTGACATTTGTTCTAAACATCTTGTTGTCTTTCTTGACATTTTAGGGCTCAATAAACAATCCCATGTTCAAACAATGGTGTTGCTATTCCTAACAAGGAAGATCAGTGGATTATCAAAATCCTGTGTGTATTTTGAAGCTGCATTTATAGTCTTTTCTTTTGCTATATGTATCTTCCTGGAACCTAGAATATAATTCTCACAAGAACAGAAATGTTTGTCCTTTGTTCACAGATGGATCTCAAGAGGCCTGGCCCATAGTATGTGCTCAATAAATGTGTTGAAAGGATGACCTGGAAAATGAATAATTAAATCCTAGATTCAACTCAATTGGACTTTATTGGATGCATATATTTCTATTATTTTATTACCTCTAGAAGCCACAGGAAACGATTTACCTCAAGTCCAAAGTATATGCTATAAGATATCCTTTAATTCTATTTCTTATATTAAATTATACATAGCTATGTTGTCCAGACTTATCAGAGTGCTATGTTTAACATGTGCAAGAAACACACACATTGCCAGTGATGTGCTACTTCAAAATTTACCTTCTCTCTAAAATGTAAGATTACAAAGTCTGTATCTTTGTCAACTCAATCTTTTGTTTGAAATTTAAAGTTCTAACAAAATCAATCTCCCCAAGATAAGTCAACTTAATAATCAAAACGCACAACTAATTGTCTAAGTAAATAAATAAATAAAACAAAGTGAATACCTTCTAAAAAATGTATAAGAAATGTCATCCTCTCCCATTTTCTACTCATCCCGTTGTCCCAGAGGGATGAAGGATAAGTAACATGTTGAAGTCTAGGGTAAGCTCATGAGCCTTTTAAACCACCTCTGATGTTGAATTACTGCCACACCAAATCTTTCACAATTCCATTTTAAAAGCTACAGCTAAACATTAGGAGATAGAAATGTTAGTCTATGCCTATATCCACAAAGGACCAGAAACACAATCATAACCAATGTGACCACAGCAATAGCTTAATTTAGGTACCTACTCTCCCACAGAAAACATTTCCCAGGCAAAAGCAATGTGCCCCATATCCAATACATATTTAATAATCTAGGCTTCTGTTACCAAAATAGATCATAGAAAATTTTCAGGTGTGATCTGGAATGTAAGAGAATGAAAGAGAAATTTCAGATAGGAACACAAGAAAAGAACAAAGAACAAAGGAAAGGAACGCTCTTCTTATAGAGGAAACGGGGGAGCTGGGAAGGGGCTGTTGTAAACAAAAAGTCCATCGGGGTAAACTGGGAGCTGGAAATATAGTGGCTTGTCATTGGCTGAGCTCTGACTGTCTCTCATTGGCTGGGCTGTTGGTGGGGGAGGAAGAAATCTTCCTTTATCTTGCTCTGATAGTAAAGCAGTATCCCGTTAGAAGGTAAGTCACTTCCTGTTGTTTTTGCTATTGACTGTGAGTGGTACGGCATCGGAGCTCCTTTTGCCAGGCTCCCGAGTCCATTCTAGTGAGCTTTCCCTTTATTAATTGTCACACAATTAATCTAGACTTTATTGAATATATTGTGAAATCACAGAGGAAAAGGACAGTTGATCCAGCTGTTAGCTCTGTCAGGACCTCTGTGGTTAAATGATTCCAACTGAAATTATCTCAGGTTTCTTCTTTACTAAGTTTGGACTTCCATAGGATGACAGCGCAGCAATTTCCATTGTCCAGAGTCCAGCATCTGGGAATAAGCACAGTTAGAAAAAATTCAACCATTAGGGCTTTGGCCTTGCCCTGAGTGCTGTGACTATTATCACATGTGTGGCATCTGGAGGTGTATGGCTTCCTGGCTGAATGGTACCCAAAGGGCTCCCTTGAGACCCTGGGACTTTGCTCCCTCTGGCCTTGCACCGAAAACTGAGGGGACTGTCCAACGGAGAATCAGTCAGCTGGGTCCAAGACCCACAGGGTACTTTCATTCAAGTGTTGTAGCACAAGTGGACATTGGTTAGGGAATCTCTACCTGGGTGACCACATGACTTCAGGTAGTGCTAGGAAAAAGAGAAGTCTACGAAAAAAAAAAAAAAAGAAAAACAGAATTGTGATGTTCACCATACACTGGATAAAATACACCTCTGTGAACTCTCTCCTCTATGAGTGGTATTTCAGACACTCCTGTCTTCTCACAAAATTTCAAAAATATGCAGTATGCCACATAAACACACACACCCCAGTCACTGGAGCTTGCCAATAAAGTCTGCCCCATACATTTCAAATCTGTTAATTTCCCCATTTCCTATGAACTTCGTGCTTCAGAGCATCTGAAAGTTGAACTGAGTGGGGTCTGTCTCTATCTAGTAACATGGCCCTCTAGTGAGCAAGGTAAACTGCTACTCTCCAAGCAGTCTATTGCCTGTGCTCTTCACAGTGCCAGTTTCCTGCCCCTCTTTACCTATCCTTACCAAGATATTAAGGTGTTTTTATCCCTGACCCTCAGGATCTTGCTTTCTCCCCTGGAATTCTCTGCTAACATCCGACTTACTTACACTAACAGGTGACTATGTTCATAAGAGAAACTTAAGCACGTAGACTTGATTTGTCTTTTTAAACGATAACTAAAACACCCCCTTATTTTATTCTCCTCATTACCTCTGCCCAGCATTCCCTTTGAAATAGTCCCACAGTTAAACATGGCTGTATTTCAGGATGGTAGAGAGGGCCCCCTCCAGGCTTGGAAGAGTAATGTTCCTAAGGCAACAGGTAAGAGTTAAAGAAGTACATGCACTTTTGCTATACTTAGGGGGAAGATTGACATTTATTGATGAAGATTTACAGATTTTTCAGTGGGGACATTTTTGTCACAATTTCAGTTAAAAATCCCAAAGCTGAAGATAGTAAGAGTGAGCTACCTCTCCACACATACATATTCTAAAAAAAAAAAGCATCAAGCAGCTGCTAAACACCCACTCTAAGGTTTTCTAGCATATTTAAGCTGCTCCTGTGAACCTCACCCCACCCCCACCCCAGCTGAGCTATGGGGTAGAAGTATGTTGAATTAAATTAATTCATAAGGGCAGTGAATGGTGGGGAGATTGGGGTGTTTCTCACAGTCTGGATATTGCTCTAAGTAAGAGACAGTGGAAATGGAAAGAAAGAAGTACGCAGATAACAAAAACAAAGGCCTGTATCCTGATTCTTGGCAGTGGGGTAGTGAGGTCTCATGACTCCAGAAGGGAAATGGCTATGGGATGTGTGTCTAAGATAGGACAAAAAGAAACCTCGTAAAATATACCAATGTTCCAAATTTGGAACAGAAGCAATAGAAAAATTACTTTGTCCCGAGCAGGCATTGAACAGCAGCTCTCTACTGGGTCCCATGAGTCATCAGACAAGGCAGTAGCAACAAGGCAGTGTGGCAACTTGTGTGAATGAATAGACAAGAACCAGATAGCCCCACCTTTCCCTCTTCCCAATGCCTTAATATTGGATAAGATCTTACTTGAAGGAGTATCCATTACTTAAGCTGATTATTTTATGGGGGTAGATCCTTAATAAGACAACAAACTTTTTACTGAGGGTAATGGAGTGGGGAAGAATATAGCAGGCCATATTCTTATTCTTCTTATCAGGATACTTGGTGGAGCTAGGAAGGATATTATACTAGGATCTAAGGATTCTTCTGGGAAAGGATCATATGGGAAGAACCAAGATGAACAAATCTGATTCAACAGAAATAGACCAGTGTTTGAAGACAGAGGGGAAGTAGACTTTAAGTATAGCATGTGTAGATCAGAATGTATTTTAGGCCAGGCCTCAGAGACTTAAGTCTGAATCCCTTAGCAAAGAGGCTGCAGTAAACAGAGTAAATCTCCATAGGACATTGAAAGCCAAAGAATCAGCAGCATTGGTGCCAACAGCTTTGGCAGTAATAGAATGTACTATCTTTGAGGCAATGTTAGTACTCTAAATGCAGGCATCTGCAGCATTGTCACAAGGAGGGATTCAGCATCAGTAATGTTGCCCTGGTCCAATAAAGAGTTTAGGCATTAGTGTTCCTGGTGAAGCCTCAGCATCCTGAAGTCATCTGTAGAGAGTACCAACAAGAGACATCCTAACTGTAGATAGAGACAGAAATTGGTTGAGATCTTTAGAAGATTATTGCAAGGGCTACAATCTGGGTAAATTAGTCAAGAAGCTTATGTTCAGATGCTATTTGGCTGATCCCAATGCATTCTAACCCCATTTCACTATCCTAGTCAAGGCTACTGACTGGACAATGGCAAGGAAGGGGGCCAAGAAAGAATGGATTTTGTAGTTAGAGGAAGAAAGAGTGAGTGGCTAGAAGAATAAAACTCCTATGAGATTCTCAAAGTTGACTACAGAATTCCTTTAGATTTATGGATGAGATTTGATGTGTATCTAGTTTCTCCTTCCCTCCTTCTCCGTTCAAGACAAGACCATGTGGACACAAATATTTTTTCTGGGCTAATATCAGTACTTGGCTCCTTACATTGCCCCTTCTTAATAGGAACCTAGGAGAAAGTGGTAAAGGAAACCAACCAATCAATAAACTTCAATGGTGTCTGATGTGACAAGGGGAACAGTGGGAAATTTAAAGTAGAGTAAAAAGGATTTGACCAACAGGGACATTTACCACTTAAATGAGAAAAGGAGCAATAAAACTTTATATGTTTTTAACGTTACAATCTTGTCTAGTATTACCTTAAGCTTAGTGTAAACAGAAAATACCAGAAACTGAAGGATTGCCATTTCAGAAAGGAAGTCTGCAAACAAACATCAATTTTGTTCATTTTCTATGTGGGTGGTACCCTGAGCTCCACAGGCCTAAAATTTAGCAGAAATCATGTTATTGAGACATCTGAAACCTGCCAACGTGACCAGTAAAGAGGAGTTTCCAGTTAAAGTGTCTTCACTCCCAGGAAGTTTTAATTGACATTATTACTGCATAACAAAAATCCATGTGTAACTATTTTTATGGACTGGATGATGACATCTCCATAGGACATTGATATGAAATATATTTTTTCAAACCAAAAATTGGGGCAAATGGTTTATCAAGATTTTCTTTTCTGATTTTCTAATGTATTACAAACATTCCTACAAGTGAATAAGAATTAAATCACATTTAGTCATACATTTACATCTTCTTTATTTAAAATAAAATAGTAAAAAATTGAAACTGTTCCAGAAATACCTGCGTGTGTTTTTTACTTACTTGTGCAATTAATATGTTGGTAACTATTTCAGCTATATTCAGCAAGCATCCTAGAATCCCTCAATTCCTCACCTTTCCCTGCTCTCTACCCTGCCACCATACCCAAACATCTGTTTTGTTTGTCTCTGCTGAGTTCTGCAATAGAAAGTTGGCTTCATTGCAAATGTATGCCATTTAATCTCAGTTCAGCATTAATTACTGATTGACAATTCCTTATTCATCCCTATTTTGATGGCCCTCAAGCAGCTGTTCAAAATGATTTCACTTTTCATAGGCTCTCAATCCTCAAAGAAGAGAATCAAAGGAAGGAAACAACAATTTTGAAAAAGTGTAATTCATGAAAATGCCCCTGAAATAGGATTTAAAGTTGCATATTAAAAAAAAAAAAAGGAAATTGACCTAGCCAAAGCAACAAACACAGAGATATATTCTAGTAAACTTACTAGACTTTAAGGGGAAAAAAATTCAGTAACAGCACCAAAATCACTCATAAATGAAAGGAAACTACATTATCATCAGACTATTACAACAAAACATTCTGCCATCAGAAAATGGAATAGCATATTTAGAATACTCAAGGAAAGAACATGTGAACCAAAAATTTTATACCTAGGCTGATTTTCACATAAAAAGCCACAAAACAAATTTGTCAACATGTGAGAATTCAGGGAATGTTGTTCCCACAAGTCCCTCCTTATTTTAGAGAATGAGCTTCTAACAACCAAAACACCTGGAGAAATTTCATCAACCTAAAGACTGATGGCATTGATCATTAATAGCAGAAAAAAAGGCAACCAAACGTTACATGCCTCCAAATAGAACACACTACCACCTATGAAGCCAAAAGAAAAAAAATAAATAAACCCAAATCTGATCCTATAGATCAGCCTGTAGAACCAGCTACCCATTTATAGGAAATTCAGGACAGAGCAACATATTAAACTACAACAGAGGATACCACCAAGCAAAATCAAGACTGTGGGAAACTCTAGAGGACAAGATGCCATTTCTTCAACAAATAAATTACAAAGACAAGCAGGAAAGTCTCTAGATTAAAAGAGATATATGGAGAAAGGGAAAGCATAACTAAACTAGTGCTTAGGAAGGAACATTTGAGTGATAAGTTTATAAAGAAAATTAAAAATTCACTACCATAAAGGTCCGTACTGTGATTACTTTTGAGGAGAGAGAAGGCTTTGTGATTAGGATAGGTGGACGGCAAAATTCTTTTAACCTACATTTGTGGTATAAAGCTGTTTGCCTCATAAAAACTGATTAATCTATACATTAATTTTTAAGGGGTTTCTTATAGCTGTTAGATTTTACAATAAAAATTTTTTTAGAAAATACTATGTGTTCTTTTGTATCTGTTATCCTTTTATTTTATAGCAATGAAGCATTAAGACCCAGCCCCAAATACACATAATTTTATATAGTAGGGCAAGTCTAGAATGGTCTAGTTGCTTAGGAAATAAAGAACTACTCAGGGTTTATTCAGATTGCTGCAGTGAAAAAGTAGTAGTAGTAGTAGAAGAAGAAGAAGAAGAGAAGGAGGAGGTGATAAAGAGAGGGAGAGAGAGGGAAAGGGAGGGAGAGGGAAGGAGGGAGGGAGAGGAGATAAACATCATAAAATACATTCCTCTGCTTTTGTCTGTGAGAAGTATCATCACTTCCATTATTTCTATTATAAGTTGTGTTTCCTCATGCTTTCAACAAAGTAATCAACATAGAATTGTTTAAGAGAACATTTATGCACAAAGACTTAACCAAATGTTGGCAGTTGATGCCATTACCTACAGAAGACCAAGTCCAACAAAAGCCATACATAGAAAACTCCTAATATTCTGCTCAAGTTGAAATTTCCCACGTTATAGTCGTACTTATACTGCCAGTTACCACCAGTGCTTATGGAAGACCAAAGCCAACAAAATCAACAACTCTGGACACTTTGTAATATCTTACTAAACTTTAAGTTTGCACTGTAAGGGCTGTACTTTAAAGTTCAATTCATCCATATGAATAACAGGAGAATTTACCTGGAAGCAAGATTTGGGCTAGCCCCAGATATGCTCTAGATGAAATCACTTAAAACTTTGAACCTGTCTCCTCACAGGATGAGTGATACCAAAATTTCCTTGAAGCTCTATATCTTTAATTGTTTAACAAATTGATTTTGAGTAGTGCTATTTTTCTATGGAGCTAGAAAATAACGCCTAAAAGCTCTTCCCAACGAGTTACCTCTAGTTGAAAAATGCTTTAAGAAAAATTAGGTTAGGCTATATTAGCACTTTAAGAAATATTTTAAAGATAAGTTTTAGCTAAATATACAATCGCTGGTATTCTGAGGAGCTACTATTCCTGAGACTTTTCTTCTAGCATAATTTTGGAAATACAAAGAGAGATTTTTCTCTAAAGAGCTGGAAAAGCATTGCCTGGCTATATAATGCAATACTCAACTAAGAAGTGTGTGGAAATAAAAAAGAAGAAGCACTTTAAACCAGGATTCTGTTTCAGATATATTTCAGAGCCAAATTTTTACCCTGATCTTAACCTCTGGAAATGATCATGTTTACACTCAAAATATGGTTAGCATTGTCATTTCTAGAAAAATATTGAATGTGAAAAATGCTTCCTGATAGGAAAAGTAATCTTTGGATTGAAAATGCTTGTTAACCATTAGTTGGGATTATTAGTGCTCCAAACCCATCCTCCTACCACCACGAAAAAAGCCTAGAGTATGGCATGACTGAGCACATTCTGAATGTTGTCCTTTAGCACATTGCAAACTGTCATGTCATAGGACCATGCTCCTCAGAACAATGAGACACAACTCCTAATCCCCTCCAAATACTCACTAAAATCATTGTAATAAAGTCAAATTACTTTCTGATATCTTACCCATGTAGAGAAAGGCTTCAGCTTTCGTTTTTTTGTTGTTGTTGTTTTAATTTTATTATGTTATGTTAGTTGCCATGCAATACATCATTAATTTTTGATGTGGGATCCACGATTCATTGTTTCGTGTAACACCCAGTGCTCCATGCAGTACGTGCCCTCCTTAATACCCATCACCAGGCTAACCCATCCCCTCTAAAACCCTCAGTTTAAGGCTTCAGCTTTCAATTCCAATTCTGATCCTTCTGTGGCTGCTCTTAACTGGGAGTGGGGGTGGAAGGTTCGACAACTCACTGGCACTTCTCTCAAAAGTCCAGCAGTCCAGTTTCCAAGATCTCTGCTTCTATGTTGCTGACCTAGCAGATCATGGTTGGCTGGCCACTCTCTGCACACATCTCTATCCACTTGAAGACCTGATCAATGATTCCTGACTACCTGGGATTCTCTGTCCTCTCCTCTTTGCCCACGTTCCTTTCCACTGTAATATTTCTGGCTGTTCATCCACAGTCGGGATTCCCTGGCTGTGCAGTTGCCCACTTTCCTTTCCACTAAGAAAACAGATTTGCTTTCTACTGTAGTTGGAATTTCCTATCCATTGACAGATTTCTCATCTGCTGCCACTGTAGCTGGAGTTTCCTGCCCATGTTAGCTGTCCACTTTCTTTTCTACCATGACCCAGGACAATGTTGCCACTATTCTAGAGTTCCCTGCCCACTCTGAGATAAGACTTCCACCATGATATGTCTATCATAGCTTGCCTCTACCATGTTCTGGTGTTTTCCTCTTGCTAGGAGACTCTCTCATGCTCCTACCTATTTTTCTTCACCAAAATTACACTTTGGGATAAAAACCAATGCCAGTTACATCCACATAGTCTTTTTGATAAACAAGTGGCATATAATTCAGCTTATCTAGCCATGTATTTGGTGGTGACTTTTGCCCCCCTCTTTCTTTAGATAAGATTTACTTATATGCATCAGGCAAAACTAGTAACTAGTCCAGAAACAAACATCACTGCAATTAATTTGAGATGACACTTTTTCTCCTCTTTCTTCAAATAAGCATTCACTTATATTGATCAGACCCTATGACTAACTTGCCCAGGATCCTAGGTCGCTGGAACCCTTTTTGGTATTAGCATTTGTCTCCCTCCTCTTTCACATAAGCATTTCCTTATAATGATTAGACAACACACATAACTCATCTAGAAACAAACATCACTTCATGTAATTTGGGGAGTGGCTTTTTTCTTTCTCCCTCTTCAGAGAAGGGGTTACTTATATGGATTAGACCCCATGACTAATTCATCCAGAATCCTGTATCACTTGGATTGATTTTGGTGGTGACAGTTTTGCCCCTCCTCCTTCAAATAAGCATTTACTTCTGTGGATCAGACAACATAGTAGAGAAACAAACATTGCTGGATGTTATTTTGGTAATGACTTCTTTACCCCCTCTTGCTTCTGATAATCATTTAAATACATTCTCCAGACCCCACAACTATCTCAGCCAGCCTCAAACATCAGTGGGATTCATTTCAGTGTTCACCTAGAGCCTAAGATTTCCCCTGGATTTTTTCAGCTTCTTTGCCCAGTCCCAGCCTCAAGCCTTGCCCTTTTCCTAGTACTATTCCTATTCTTTTTACACTATTTAGCGCTGTATGTCACTTTTCTTCCCCACAAGAGTAAAAGATTCTCCAACTCGGCATCTCTAAAGTACATGGCTATCTGGTTTAAGGAGTGTCTGAGGCTGACATACTCAAGCCCTGGAATTGGATATCCAGAGTCCATATTTAAAGATAAAAGAGGGAGAAAGGAGGGGCAGAAGAAGATCAAGATTAATACAAAGAAGCTGGTCCCATAATATGACTTATAATCAGAGAGAGCTAGAAAGTGCCAGCTTTGATAAAAAGAAAGAAAAGCTACATAATAAAAGAAGTTGGTCCACTGTCTATTTAGAATCTTGAGAGTCATGATCATATATCATGATCAGTCTCCCTATCCAAAAACAGCCTCTGCTAAGCTCTGCCTTTTATCACATAGCTCTTTTCCAGAAAGTTCTCCCTTCATTCTTCCACCTTCAGAGAAACACCCAGGAGAGGGGGCTTAGTGCAGTGGTTCCTCAACCAAACACATCTGACCTCACACCCCACCATTTGCTTCTTCCAGAATGCGTGTCTTTGGATCTCTGCCCTTGCAGAAATTTCTTGGGAAGGAGTCCTACTCAGCTCTCCTTGAATCAATCCTGAGCCCACCTGTGATATTTTCAACTAGCACTCACAAGCACTCCTGCTCAGTCTTTTCCTTGTCCCATAGTCCAACTTGTCTGGCCTCTCCTTCAGAGCCCTGGGCCCAGACAAGGCCCTGAAGGCATTCTCTCGGGGGCTATAGCAATGGCAACAGAGGGCTGGTTTGGAGCAAGAGGCCTTGTGGATACTGTCTGCCCTGCTACCAACATGCAGTCAGCCCTCCCCTCAGAACACACATGTGGCTAGATATGCAGGTCCTGGGGAGTGAGCCATGGATACAGCTCCTCAGAGGGAGCTGCTGAGAAGAGGCATGCCTGAAGCCTGAGCTCTAGTGACTTTCTTCAGCTTTTCCTCACTTCCCCATCAGTCCAGCTCAAGAGTTCTGCCCACTCATCCAGACCATACACTAGCTTCTTAAATACTACCCTAATGAAATTTATAAATAATGATGAATGGTTTTATCCTCTTCCAGCAAAATAGTCCCATTCCCAGTATGTACAGTGATGGTATTTTCATGAAGCAAAAATAAGGCATGTTTTAGGGCATAAGGACTTCGTGCCAGTCAGAGATTTTGGAATTGAGGCTACCTTGGGGCGATCCAGGGTTCTTGCTTCCTGGGGAGTAGGTATAGACTAGTCTTTTGAAAGAATCTGAAGTCCACTTCACTAAAATGAACATAACTCAGTCAGCTGGACTTTATGAGGTGCTCTTGTGGTCAATGTTGTGTGCTATCAGATCAGACCTTCAACCATTTCTTTCCTCAAGAGAATGACAGAGATTGTTCCAGTTCCAAAATATTAGAAGGGGCACAAGGTTCTCCTTAAACGTGAACATATATAATAGCTGGATCTGCAGGGATTCTGATGGCTGAACAGTGTGAACACCCAGTAAACATGCTCAGAGTGATTATTTATAAGATGTAAGTTTGTTCATATACCACTGACTGACAGTACATATTGCAAATATTTCCAAATAATGCCTTTCACAGGTACATTGATGGGTGACAAGAGCTATGAACCAGTCATCAGAACCCCAGGCATTACCATTCACTAGGTTGTTACCTTAAGCCAGTATAAGTTGCTTGAAGCAGGTTACTTAAAAATCTCTGCCAACAATGGATCAGAGTCTGGACCTTTTCAGTTTTCAGGATCCAAAAGAAAGGAGAATAGTAGCAATTTGGATCAATAAATTCTTGGCTCTGTAGGCTCTCTTCAAGTCTAGGTGTACCTGGAAATTAGCAAAGGCATCTCAAAGGAGGACTAACTCCTCTCTTTCTCCAGACTAAGAAAGATGCTGTGGTCTACATTGCTACATTTGCTCAAACACACTGCTATATTTACTCCAGAATAAGGTTCAGGCATTTCTCTCTTTCATCCAGAACCAGACACGTGCTGATAAATGTGTAACCACTAGCTCTCTAGGGGGAAAGGGGTCTTGATTTGTAGCATCTATGTATTTCTGTGGTATAAAAATCTCCAACTATGGCCTATATCAAGTCACCGAGGTGATGTCACTGAATCATTGAATCAGTGAAGGGAGAGATATACAGAATTAGCTCTGATAAAATGATGTGATTGGCTCCAGTTCTGTGACCAAAAATATAATCCATCCAGAAGAGAAGATCAAATTAAAAGGATAAAGAGCAGAAGCTTCCAGTGGTGAAGGGTTATCATAAAAAATGGTGTTTATTCATGGGCGCCTGGGTGGCTCAGTTGGTTAAGCGACTGCCTTCGGCTCAGGTCATGATCCTGGAGTCCCGGGATCGAGTCCCGCATCGGGCTCCCTGCTCGGCAGGGAGCCTGCTTCTCCCTCTGACCCTCCCCCCCCCTCATGTGCTCTCTGTCTCTCTCATTCTCTCTGTCTCAAATAAATAAATAAAATCTTTAAAAAAAAAAGGTGTTTATTCATTCTTTACTTCAATGGTGCACAAAACAGTGAAACAGTCTATTGCAGGAAGATGAGTAATTGATATAGAACACAGAAATTAGAGCCAATATGGATCCAAATCCTGGTTCTGTCATTACCAACTTGGTCAGTTAATCTTATGAGACTTTAGAATCCTCATCTAGAATAATTCAATATGGTAGTGCTTGCAGGGTTCTAAGAACAATACATGGCATACTCAATAAAATATTAGCTTTCATCAACATAATCATCATCACCACCATTATCTGCAGAGTTGGTATAACAACCAGCCTGCTTTTCTCAAAAAGATATTACAGGGGTGCCTGGGTGGCTCAGTTGGTTAATCTCTGACTTTTGATTTCTGCTCAGGTCATGATCTCATGGTCATGAGATTGAGCCCCACGTCAGGCTCCACTTTGGGCATGGAGCCTGCTTAAGATTCTGTCCCCCTCCCTCTCTAAAAAAAAGGTATTACAAACTGAAATATTGCATGTGAAAATAATTTGTAATCTACAAACACTATTCCAATCATTTCCATGATGATTTGCTGACCTCAGAGATGTAAGTAAACTAAAGGTATTCTTAAGAGAAATGCATGAGTTCTCCAGAAAGCTCTAAAAATAAGAGAATCTCATTGTCTATGAAGAATCCTGTCATAGTCACAGTCACAGGCAATTTCCTTAGACTTTGGCGATCATCTGATCCAACACCCTCATTGTATAGATGTGAAAATAGTTGCTGAAAGTTTAGGAAACTTAACTAAGAGTTAGCATCAGAATTAGGATTAGCATATGGGGCATTTGACTCCATATTCTTGCCACCAAAGGCACATCAATATTGGACCCTTTTGGGAAAGAAACTTCTTAAGAAAGGGAGTTGATTTGAGTCAGACACTGTGCTAAGTCCTGGAGTGAGAACCCAGGGTGATCTGGTTCCATAGGTCAATTAGACTTGCAGGTTCTGCTGTCTAGCCAGCCAAAGAGGGATAATAATTTTTTTTTTTAATTTGACAGAGAGAGACACAGCGAGAGAGGGAACACAAGCAGGGGGAGTGGGAGAGGGAGAAGCAGGCTCCCCGCTGAGCAGGGAGCCTGATGCGGGGCTCGATCCCAGGACCCTGGGATCATGACCTGAGCCGAAGGCAAACGCTTAACGACTGAGCCACCCAGGCACCCCGAGGGATAATAAATTTTTAAAAATTAACCAACATCCTG
The DNA here is from genome assembly GCF_011800145.1 of Mirounga leonina. Classification (NCBI taxonomy): domain Eukaryota; kingdom Metazoa; phylum Chordata; class Mammalia; order Carnivora; family Phocidae; genus Mirounga; species Mirounga leonina. The sequence goes on from NW_023270175.1 coordinate 5,515,290, forward strand.
AGATCAGAAATTAGTGGAAGTTTTGTTACAGGTTATATGTTTAATTTGGTATCAGGTTTGGGATTTACTCTCATTATATTTTCACACAAAGTGGAAAAACTGAAGGATTTAGGTTAATCTAAGTTCTACTTCCAGTTATAGTAGAATTCTGGGGTCACTTTTTGCCTATTCTTTCCAGGCGCAAGAAAAAAAAAACAATCCTGGTCCACTGGGATCCAAAGTGTGATCTTGTCCAAAAAGTGCCATCAGTTCCCTGAGATTCAATGTCTTCAGTTCGTTTGATTAGATAATTATTTTCAGTCTGGGAAACATTTATTGAGTGCCTATTACGTGGCAAATGTTGTGCCAGACTCTGGAGATACAAGGAGGAAGTAGATAAGCCCCTATCCCTATTGACTTTAAGAGTCTAATGGAGGAAACAAAGTATGCTACAGTGTAATTATACTACAATTTGTGTAATAATAGCAATAATATGTACACAGTGCCACGGAAGAGAAAATGACTCCTGGTAATAAGGAAGGCTTCAAACAGAAGGTGATATTTAAGCTAAGTCCTAAAGGATGAGGAGGAGCTTAATAGGTGAAGAACTTAAGGTAGAGCACTCTAAGTGGGAGAAACAGCCTTCACAAAAGTAGAGAAGCATCAAAGTGCCTGGTCAGTTTTGATAACATCAAGAAATTTGGGATGACCAGAAGTGAGTGTCTTATAACAGCATCTAACATGTATTGAGCACATCATATGGACCAGGAGCTCTTCTGGAATCAATATAAAATTACTGATGAGATACTTTGCTTTCTTTTAAATTTGATACGCATTTTATGTCTGCTTACATCTCAGTTCAAACCAGCCACATCTCAGGTGCTCAGGAGCCACTTGTGACTAGCCACTGCTCAGCTCTAAGTGGCTCTGTTTGTTGTGCTGTAGTGTGTAGAGGGGTTTTGTTGTTGTTGCTTTGTTTTTTCTTCTGTTTCAACAATATTGCAGTTCATATGGTCATCCAGGGTGATCCCCTGTAGATCCTGAAAACCTAGAGACTCCCTTAACCAACCTGTTCTGTAGTCTTCAAATTTACGACCCCTTGGTTCAGACCAGTTCATCTTCCTCTGGGCAGCTTTTGTATTCTTGGGCTTGTCCAGTAGCTAAGCGATTGTGCATACCTGTACCTCAGCATAGACTAGACTTATAGCAGGAGGTATGCATGGTGACTTATTCATCAGCACATAATGGGAGTTGAAGCCATGAGAATGAGTGAAGTCAGCCAAGGAAAGTATGTATATTTGGCAGAATGAGAAGACAAGATGGCTGAGGGGCTCAGAAAAGCACCCACACTGAAGGGGAGAGCAAAGGACAAGAAATGGTTTAAAAGTTACAGACAGAGCCAGGGACAGAGTGGTGTTTCAGCAACAAAGGAAGGAGAACCTTTAAGGAAAGGAGTAAGCAAACATATCAACCACTGGAGAGAGGTCACCATAATTAAGGAGCCTGTTGGCTCTACCGTTATATGATTCCATGATCAGTTAACTAGTATGTTTTCAAAGATAACAAAGTTCAATTTTTAATGAAAAGAAAATAAAGATGGCAGAGCCTACATTAAATTGCCTTTATTTTCATTTTAGCTAAAAGCTCCCTCTTGTGTTCAGAATGGGCATTTCCTTGACAGCTCAGGAAAAGGTTTGAAGAACAGCATCTGCTGGCTTATATTTATTTTCCTAATATTCTTCCATAATATTCATTTTTGCCAATCCATATGTATTAATGTTATAATCAAACAGAAACATTATGATAAAAAGAAAAAAACAAGACTATTTTTTCTCTAGATTTAAAGCTGCATTGGAAGGAAAGTCATCATGTAAACACAAAAAATTCCATTGAGTGGTATGCCTTTCTCAAAGGGGTAGAGGGTTCATTGAAATTTAGTAACAGCTGGGCAAGACTGACATGTTTAACAATCAGCTCAGGTGAACCAGATCACTTTGGAATTTGAAAACTATCTCTCTGGGCCCCAAAACTATCACGTCTCCAATAAAAGGAGAAAAGAGGGATAAAAACCTCCCTTTTAGGGACCCAGGAGATCTCTAAGACTCAAGAGTCCAGACACAGGGAATAGAATAGCAGTGGAAGGTGCCAGAAGCAGAGGTCCTAGCCTCATTTGTTCCACTGGTGGATGTGCTGGGGAATTGAGGGAAAAACACTGTTCTAGAAAGCTGGAGGCCTAGGGACTAACATCACAACTCTGCCTCTAAATGGCTGTGTGTGTGTGTGTGTGTGTGTGTGTGTGTGTGTGTCTGTAACTTTGGACTGGCCTTTCCTTTCCTGGACCAGATTTTAGATCCTTCTCTGATGAGACCTTTCCAATCCATGGTCTAAGTAAGTGTCATACCACGAGGGAGGCCAGATTATAAAGCAGGTGATGTTTCCCATCTTCTTCTCTCACCTGTTTTCAGGGCTATTATCCCTCATGAGAGTCCAAGGCCCCAGGACCCTCTATTTCAGCACCTGAGCAAACCAGGAGCACCTTGGACCACCTTCTTCTCCACGGTACAGTTTACCTATCGGACAAGTTAACAGTAGTTTGGCAATGGTTACATTTGCAAGATGAACTGAGGGTTGCTGTGCAAGGAGTAGAGCTTTTGCTGTATACCTTTTGTTAGGCTTGGATTGTTTACCATGTACACACTGTGTGGGTGCAAGTGTGTGTTCCCGTATGTACATTAAGCCACACCCTACTTTGCTGGACAATTGGAATCTGGTTTCCTCATAGCCAAACACATGTGAGAACAGTGGATTCCCAGTGAAAGATTACCGGCACCCTGCAATGATAGAAAAAAACTGTACAGCCCAGGAGTGTTGGCATTGCTGCAGGGGGTACTCCAATAGAAACTTCTTAAGAAAGGGAGTTGATTTGAGTCAGACACTGTGCTAGGTCCTGGAGCGAGGACCCAGGGCAATCTGATTCCAGTGCCTCTCCTCCCTCCATCATATCATGTACTTTGCTTGACCCCACAATAAGGACTGGAAAAGCTGTAGCTCAAAGAAATATTCTTTGTTTAATGAAGTCCTGAGCAGCAAAGGGGGGACAGCCACACGAGCTATGTGTGGAACCTGGAGATAGTTGTTTCAGGGCTTTGCTCTTTTTCCTTTCCTTTCTTTCCACTCCATTCTCCTTTCCCGTTCTTTCCTTTCTTTACCTTACCTGACTTGCCTTTTCTTTTTGTGCCAAAGGCTGCAAAAACACCTCCCTTCTTCTCACCTCCTGGAGACAGAGGTCAATAGAGTGGCAGCAGTGACAAGGACTTGGTGATGGTGAAGGCTGATGTGTTGGGTGTGGTAGCTGTAGCCTGACAAGGGATTAACAAGCCCACTTCGACTGATCAGTGCAAGTCTTGCCTTGGATGAGAGCACAGCTGACCCGTGGAGCAGCAAAGAACAGCAGTTTTGTAGGGGAGGCAGGGAGGAGCAGTCTATTGGAACATTGACTAGGGCTGGGCTTTTTTTTTTTTTTTAACTCAAAACTGTACTAAAAAAAAGGTATGTAGGAAACAAAGGATTCTATCCTCTTCTCATGAAAAAATCAAGGGTTACATTTGGATTGGATTGTTACTACTAGTCACTGGGAAGGAAATAGCTTTGTGGGATTTAGGACACATCTGGGTATTAACCATTACCAATACAAATCACACACAGAAAAGTGGTGCATGTCAGGGGCAATGCATATTCTCTCCTCTCTGTCTCCCCTTCCCTCCTCCTCCTCTTCCCTTTTTCTTTTTCTTCTTTTCTCTCTCTGTGTCTCTCCTCTCTCTGTCTCCCTCTCTCTCTCCCCCTTTCTCTCTCCCTGTCCTCCTCCTCCCCCCTCCCCTTTCCTCTCCTTTCCTTCTCCTTCTTCTTCTTCTTCTTCTTTTCTCTCCCCCTTTCTCTCTCTCTCTCTCGCTCTCTCTCTCCCTCTCCCTCTCCTTCTCCCTCTCTAACGTAATCCAACCAGGGAGTATCTTCAGAGATTTATTACAACTACGTTGAAAGAAAGCAGAGTAGTTTGGTTCTCTCCTATAAAACCCTATGCACAGATGGCAACTCAGTACTCACCAGGGAGTTCTCTAACTTCCCTTCTCCCTTAGGAGGGAGAGGATGTAAGCAGCTAGTCGGGCCCGCCTGCTGAATGGAGGCCAAGTGTGGTGGAAATGACTGAGTGCTACTCCTGTGCTGTCGAACGGAGTTTGCCTTGAGAGCCAAACCCACTAAAATGGGGTCTGGAAGCTATCAGAGAAGAAATCTGATACATGTATGTTTTTACCCACAGTCGTCCATCACCAAGGATTTTTGCATTTGAGGCATGTTGCATACTCAGGCAAGCTGCTGTATATCAACCGTGATCAATTTTTAACATGCTGTAATAATCTAAAGGGAAACAGCCCTTGGAATCTACATACCTTTTTGTTGTTGTTGTTCTTTTACTAATTTGCCCTTTAGTGCCAAAAAAAAAAAAAAATTTAAAACAAAAACCTGAAAGGCAAGATTTTTTTTAAAGATTTTACTTATTTATTTTAGAGAGAGATACAGAGATGGAGAGCACAAGTAGGGGGGGCAGAGGGAGAGGGAGAGAGAGAATCTCAAGCAGACTCCATGCTGGGCACAGAGCCAGACGCAGGGCTTGATCCAAGGACCCTGAGATCATGACCTGAGCTGAAACCAAGAGTTGAATGCTTAACTGACTGAGCCACCCAGTTGCCCCTGCAAGGCAAGATTTAAATTGAGCCATCACTATTTCAGAAAGACCTAACTTACTTGCATGTTTGTAGCTACAGGGTAGAGTGCGCATATTTAGGTAAACGAATTCAGATAATGCCATTTGAATTGTGTTGGCCACCTCCTATGTTTCTAAGCACTGTGTTTGGTGCTGAGTACTTTGCGTAGGTTAAAACAAAGAGGAGGAAACTCTAACTGGGTCAAAAGGGATATGACACTTCAAAGCATTTTAGGTCAATGAAACAAAGAAAATACATTCAATTTTCTGCTTAGAGAGGCTTTCAGGTAAGGAGCTCAGAAACCTTTATTGTGAACATTGTTGCAAAGCAATTTGCAACAATATTCAGAAAAAGGTACTATATGAGAAGTTGAAAATAGGCAGTCCTAAAGTTTGTTAATATCCTCAATTATATAGGCTACAAAACTTTTACAAAGTCCCAAGAAGGAAAGATTGAGGCTACTATATTGGGGTTTCTTACCCAATCCCACAGTCCCTACAATATACAGTCCAGACAAGCACCAACCTTTCCTGGACCCTCTCTGTCTTCCCCTCGAATTGTGATAGTCTTCCAAGTTTTTACCTTTGGCCCTCCTTTGTTCTCACTGTACATCTTCTCTCTAGGTGATCTCATCCTCTCTGGTGATTTTTACCATCATCCATCTGCTGATCCTTTCCAAATCTAAATCTTCCATCTTGACATCTCCCTGGAGCTCTAGACTCATATACTGAAAAACGTCCAGTGAACATCTCCAGTTGGATGCCTCCAAACCATCTGAAACTCAGGATGACCAAAACTAAACTCATCATTTTCTTCCAGATTCTATTCTCTATTCTTTATCTTGGTTGGTGAAACCCAAGTTCACTCATCATTTAGACCATAAATCTGGGAATCCTTCTCAACTCTTTTCCCTTCAACCAGCATATCAAACCAGTCACCAAGTCCTGCCACCTTTATTCCCCTGCCCCTACACCCCATCACTCCACTCCTCTCTGTCACTGCTGCCTGGCCTTAGTCAAGGCCCTCATCATCTCAAGTGTGAACTATTACAGTAGTTTCCTACTAGGTCTTCCTGCTTCTGTTCTTGCCTCTTTCATTCCCTCCTAACCCACCCTTCACTGCCAGTCTAATGGGTGCATCAGTACATCTGGTAAGCCCCTGGTTAGGTGATTTCAGTGACTCCCCTTCACCTACTAAATGAATCCAAACTCTGTGGCCTGGCATAGAAAGTCCCCTAAACTTGGCCTTTGCCTTTCTCCCTAGCCCCATCTCCTACCACTCTCTTGCCCCTTACCCTCGATGATGCACTTTCTACTCCATCAATACTGAAGCACTTGTGGCTCCTCCCACATTCCATGCTGTTGCATACCTCTGCATCTTTGCTTGTGTTAGTCCTGCAACTAGAGTGACAACCCTATTCTGACCTTTTCTTCACTTGGATAACTCTTTTCACCCCTCAAGACTTCATTCCAGAGGCCCCTCTTGTGAGAAGACTTTCCTGAAGCCCCTGCCCCCAAAGCATTGTTCTTTCTCTGTGCTTCTCCAACACCCTGTGTGTGTGTGTGTGTGTGTGTGTGTCACTGAATGTACCACATTGTATTGTAACTGTTGGTTTGCCTTTGATTTGGGGTCTGTCTTCTGCACTGTATTGTCAGCTCCTTGAGGTTAGAGTAGAGGCTGCATTGCAGTTGGACTTATCTCGCCATTGGCATGGCTGCTATGTTAGCGCAGACCCTCACTGTTGCTGGCTTGAACTCTCTCCCTGTATGCAACCTTTCCATGTCCTTGATGATTCTCTAGAGGGTAAAGTCCAAAATCCTTAGTGTGGCATACACAAACCAGTCTCGGCCAACCTCCAGGTCTATTTCCTGGCAATATGTATGCTGCTCACATCTGTAGTCCAACTATGCTCGACTACCATGCATCTGCCTCTGCATACTTTCATCCCTCTTGATGGACCACCTTAGATGTGCCACCCTCTGTGACGCCTTCCTAGATCTCCCCAGGCAGGATTGGACATGTCCATCTTTGTATTGCTATTGAACCTGTCTGTTGTAGCACCTTCTACACTCAATTATAATCATCATTTTAGCTTCTCTCAGCCTCGGTTTCCTCATCTGGAAAATGGAAGATTATTATAACTTCTACTTCATAGAGTAGTTGTAGTAAGTAAAGGAGTAGTTGTAGTAAGTAATGTAAAGCACAAAACACAGAGCCTGGCAAGTCATAAGCACTGAATACATAGTAGCTGACATGGGTTGAGCTCTCAGCCTGTGTGAACTCATTTCATCGTCCTCGTGAGGTACGTATAATTACTGCCTCCACTTTCCAAAAGAGGAGACAGTGACTCAGAGGGGGAAATGACTTGCCTAAGGTCACATGGCTGGCTGGTTAGCGGGAAATCTACTTGAATTCATGTGGCCTGGCACCAGGGCCATGCTCTTAACCATTATACATCTGAGTACACTTTTCTCATTCTGACTCCTCAGAAGAGAGGAACCCCTCTAGGAGAGGAATACTTTTGCTTCCATCCAAATGTCAGACCCACAGTCTCTAACTCTTTCTGGTGTGTTCTCAAGAGGGGATGTGGATGCTGGTGGCCAGCCCTCAACTCTGCTTAGACAACCAGCACTTTGCCTCTGCTCCCTCACTTGCCCCCTGCACTTCAGCCGCATTGCCCTCAAACATCTCTTAAGTGTTTTACATCTCTAGGCCTGTCTCCGGCAGCTGCTTTGCTCCCTCCCACTGCCTCAATGCACTTAATGCATTCCAGATCTACCTGAGGAGCCCGAGTGCACTTCAGGTGAATAGCATAGGGTTCGACGCTGCATAAGGATTTCAATCAATGCTCATTAACTGTTTTATTGAGTATAGTTTTATAATGATTACAAACAGAACTGCAAATGCACCACAGAGGCTGCTATTCTGACTGATACGTCCAGGCCAAAATCTGGGCTCTATATACACCAGCTAAATTCAACAAACATGGTAATCTATCTCAAAGATGTTTAAAAGTTCGTATTGTTGAGCAGTCTTGAAAAAGGGAACAGCTTATAAAGTGAATGGCCAGCAGTAGCTCCAGAATTTCTTTCTTTTTTTTTAATGTTTTATTTATTTATTCATTAGAGTCAAAGAGAGAGAGAGAGGCAGAGGGAGAAGCAGGCTCCCCGCCTAGCAGGGAGCCCGATGCGGGACTCAGTCCCAGGACCCTGGGATCATGACCCGAGCCGAAGGCAGACGCTTAACCATCTGAGCCACCCAGGTGCCCCAGCTCCAGAATTTCTATACGGACATCTGTCCCCATACGTCTTCTACTGTTTGTGTTCACATTCTGTATGTGAGAAGGGGCTTGGGGAGGCTGCAGAAGAGTAAGGGGTTTGCCTTGAAGGTGCATTTGTAGAGCAAGCAAGCACACTTTTTGCAAGCTTATTTGGGGTAACTCGAGGGTGACTAATAGCCTCTTCCCCAAGCCAAGTGACACTGTCACTGAGAATGGCTCACGGTCACCTAGTGAGTCTTGGGTAAAAGACAGAAGTTTCCGCTTCTCGGCTCCAATTGCCGGGTTCCTGAAAACTTAGTTTCACCATCCTTTCCAGACATTTACTAATTTGGGAGAAGATGGAAACCCTTTGCTGGTGAGAAATCCCAATTAGAAAGATAAGAGAGTTGAGCCAGGACAGGAGGGAGTGGGGGGAAAGTGGGACAGGAGCCAGGAAGAAGGAAATCACACCCACACCAGAGTCAAGGCAAGGTTTGTAGTTTCCACTAAGAAACCAAGAAAGCTCGAAACAGGAAGAAAGAGGTGAGGTGCAATCCAAAAAGCAATCAGCTCACTGACATTTTATTTATTTTTACCTGGGGTAAAGGGGTGTGGGGAGGGGGTTGGGGCCCCAAGGCTGACCCAGCAGCTGCAGCTGCCATAAAGGAAGAGGGTGTTGGAGGAGGGGGAGAGGGGACCAGAGCGGGGGGTGGGGGGGGGGGGGGGGGGGGGGGGCAGGGACAGCCTGTTCCTTGCTCCCAACAGAGGCCTAGAGAATCTGAAGGAAAGAACCTGAGACTGTGTGAAGCCCAAGAGACTGAGATCTTTCCAAGCCCTGCAGAAAAGGAAGCTGCTCTCCAAGGATATGGAATTTATCCCAGTCCAGACCTGGAGACCCAGAGGAGACTTCCCTCCCGCATTGTCTTCAGACTGCACTGTTCTGTTCGCCTGGGCCATTTCAAGTCCAGGCGAAGTCAATGGAGGTGCAGAAGGGATGAAGAGAAACTGTGCCAATAAAATATACAAAATTAACTGAAAACAAGACTTTCCTGGGATTTTTCCCCTGGTCTTATAGCATCTGGTTTCATTTCTCTTCCCTGAAGGGAAAAAAGAAAAGAAAAAGAGAAAATGGGTGGGGGGGGGGGTTGGTGACCATCACACATGTGTTTTCAATGGAGTCCCTTTAAACCGTACACACAGGCAGCTGGGAGCTAGAGCCCCTGAGGTGGAGCTCATGTTGCTGTGAAGGCTAACACCACCCCTGCCAGGTGGGGATACAGGACTCTGAGTGGTCCTGAGTGAATCATTTCGCTCTCCATTCCAGCTGCTACCTCACAGAATGGGTAGTGAGACTTCCAAAAGAAGTACCGGAAGAAAACACGGTGAAAAGCACCATAACAATGGCACTAACATTTTCTAGAAGCCTTCTTGTGCTGACCTGCATCTTCTCCTTTAATTCCCACAAAACTCAACGTGATTATTATTCTTATTGTCCCCCTGTATAGGTGAGAAAACTGGATTATACTGAGGTTGACTTGTTAAGGTCAAACAGCCATTAATTAGAGGCATTTGAATCCAGCTCTGACTGACTTCTAAAGCTTTCCACTCCTTGATCATATAAGGTGAGATTTGGGGTATTCTCTCTAAATTGTACACTTCTGCATTTCGATATTTTGTCTGGAGCAAATGTACAATCAGAATAGGATGTTCTTTTTTTTTAAAAAAAGATTTTATTTATTTATTTATTAGAGAGCGAGCGAGAGAGAAACAGCATGAGAGAGGAGAGGGTCAGAGGGAGAAGCAGGCTCCCTGCTGAGCTGGGAGCCTGATGTGGGACTCGATCCCAGGACCCTGGGATCATGACCTGAGCCGAAGGCAGTCACTTAACCAACTGAGCCACCCAGGCGCCCCAGAATAGGATGTTCTTAACCAACTCTGAGAGATGAGGACTGGGGTACTTCTGTCTGGAGAGTGGGAATTGAGAGAAGGGCATTTGATGCCATGACCCAAATTCTGAAGTTATAACTGAAGCAAAGGACACCCCCCCATCAGGCATTCTAGACTCAGTACTGTCAGCCTGAGCTGGTCAAGGAATACTTCTGCTAAGTACTGAAGTCCCCAACCTCTCTGTAATTGTTTTCTCATCTATAAAATGGGGCAATAATAGTACTTAATGACGTCAGATTTTGTGAGAGTTAAGTGGGAAAAAATGCATGTAAAGCACAGGAAAGCTTCTAGAAAATGTTGGGGCTATTAGTGTATGTCTCCTGTCACTCAAGAGCACCATCCAGGAGTTACTTCCAACTGCACCCTCCTAAAATCCAGATCGCATTGGGGAAGGAGCATTTCCACTGGGTATGGAACTGTGGAAAGATCTCTGGAGCTAAGGATGAGATACCTAGGTTCTACCTCTGGCTTTGCTTTTCTCTTGCAGTATAACCATGGGGAAGTCACTTGCCTGTCGGTATATGGGGTTAATCATACTTGTCCAGTCTGCCTCCCAGAGCTGTAGCCTAAAAGAGAGTGAGTCATACAAATAGAGAGTTCTATAGTTGGTTCCATAGGCCATGTAATGACTATGCCTTGTAATATGAGAGACTGAAAAAGCATTCTGAGAAAGTGAAAGCAGCCTTTTCACAAAGTGACCCTATTACTATTCATTGGCATGTCACACCATTTTTTCAATGAAGAGATGAGATTTCGTCTTTGTCCACACTGAACAGGAACGGGCCCCCCTTCACTTCCTAAAGCTTCAACCTATACATGGGTGGCTGGGAGAGGATACGATGATCAGAGGCGGTCAGTAGAGGAGAATGTGACCAGCCAGGAAATCACCCTGGAGAGGAGAAAATACAGCTCTCTTTTCTGGCTATGACTTAGCAAGTAAAGATGAAAAGGGAGTCGGAGAAGTGGGAGACAAAATCCGATAAAGGAACAGAGAGGCAGGAGACAGAGCCGGGAGGCAGAGGGGAGGAAGGCAGGGTGAAGGACAGAGAATTGAAGAAATCCAGATGGGAGTCTTGGGCTTTAACACATCCAGCAGATGCTTGACCCTGGAGCAGACATGGAAGGGTGTATGGATTTTAATTTCCTCTGTGGAAAAAAAAAAATTACAAAAGAAGCCTTTGGCTCACATGAAGATAGCTTGTGATAATTCTTGAGTCACCGATGCTTGCCTGAGCGCAGACACTAAAGAGTGTTTCTGCTGTGAGCTGACTATACTCTTCCTCCAAGTCTTTCCCATTCCCTGAACTTTGGGCCTCTCAGCAAGTACTGGAAGCACTGGGGATGGAAGCAGAGGAGGAGAGAGGGATTCAGAACCGAGGTCAGCAGGATGAGGACGGGCTTCCTGGCCACTACAATGGTTCCCTGTGTGGCCAAGGATGCCAGTATAGTCTGGGCTTGAATCCTGATTCTGCCACGTACCAGATGTGTGTCCTTGAGCTAGTTGCTTCCAGCCTCTGTGCCTCTGTTTTCTCACAGGTAGTGTAAATAGAATACCAACTTCTGTCTTTCATGTAACCATGAGGATTAAGTGAGTTAGGACAAGTAAAGGACAAGTTTTGGGCCTGGCCCGGGGCCCAAAATGCATTTATAGGCACTCAACAAGTGTTTGACATGACCATAAGAATTTGGTACCAAAACAAGTGCCACCTGAGCCGTATTTTGCCGACGTGTCTTGTCTCATTCAGCGGGATTATCAGAACCAGACTAGCCCATAGCCTCCATGCTTTTTCAAAGGCTTTCTCAAAATCCTGAAAAGGTTTTTCTTTTATGGGTCTCTCTCCCGCCTTAGTGCCCTCCCCAGCTCTCTCACGCTCTCTTGTGCTCTCTGCCTCTCTCCCCGCACCCCTCCTCCCCCGCCATCACCAAAGAAGCCCCCAATGCTCCAAACAGATATAAAGATGTGGCGGTACACAGGCCTTGCTTCATTTGAAGCTGGATAGACTTGCCCAAAAGGGATGACAATATTGCTTTTGTTTCTCAGATCCTAGAATCTGCCACAAATCCTTAAGTGGACATTCCAGCGCCTCTTCAATCCACTCCTAGCTACTTCAGCCCAGGCTCTCAGGAATCCAACAGTGCCACCTTTAACGCCTCACTCACAATTCTGACACCTGCATCCTGGCTCCTATAGAAACGTTTTCTCTCTTCTCAATGTATGTGATGTTGAGAAAACTGCAGGATGAATGGGGAAGGCATAATCATAATGTTAATGGGACTTTAGACATGCAAATGTATGTTCTGAGCATGGGTGAGCTGAACAAAGTCGATGTGAGAGGCAGGAATGGACAAGTGCCATCAGAGCCCCAGATGTGCAATGCTGGGAAGAGAGGACCGAGAGATGATGAAAGGAAACACAGGGGTTATTTAGAAAAATAGGACATTTGAAGGACTCAATGAGAGGTGTGTAAATGGACGGACAGCATGAGAAAGTAGGAGAAAGAAGTCTGAGTGTCTGCAAGGAGCACAGATCAGAGAATTCTTGAAAGCCAGGGAGCAGGAGAGGAGGAGCCTGGGTGGGAAACTGCCTGCAGCTGGGGGCTTTGTGCTCAAAGCACTCCAGGATACAAGGCCATGGGAGCCTGTGCGAGCTGTTTCCACCTGGGACCAAAGGACCCACCTAGAAATGAGGCCGCAAGGATCTTGCTTCCCGCTGATGAGTTAAGCTAGACTGCATCTGGACTTTTCTTAGCTCTCTCTCCTTTGCACCTTGCATTTTTTCCCACTGCAATAATGCATTTCAAATGGTGATCCAAAACTCCTGGCTAAGAGAACCAGAAGAGGCCAAGAGGACACAGGGAGGGCCCGCTCTTGTGTCTAGCTCACATCAGTATCCATGCCCTGTTAAACTGCTCTTAAGTATTTTTCAGACTGTCCTCTGAGAGAATGCTGTGTCCTATGAAAACCAGACAAGCAAACAAAACAGAGTATTCTGTCACTAAAAATGAAACAAACTGAACTTTCAATGAAATGGAGGTCTTTCCCCCCAAATTTTTCAAGGAAAAGCAAAACATTGATGGATAGAGTGTTCCCATAAATTCTGTGGACATCCGGCTTCCATGGGCCCATACTAGAACATAAAAGTTAGCATCTGAGTTACTATGGAATTATACAGAGAGAAATTTTATGGTTCAAATATGAATATTTCATGATATCACTGTGATTTCCAGTGCTGTGTCACTGAAACAGGTTTAAAAGCACCAGAATCAAGGATTGGGATCATAATCTTTATCCCGCATGACAATTTTCTCCCTTTCATTTTTGCTCTGTTCCAGTTCATTCTCCATGCAGTGGCAAGAATGATCTTTCTCACATGTCCACCAGATCATGTCATTTCCTGGCTTTAACCTCTTTCCTGGTTTCTGGTCGGAATATCCTTTCTATGTGTGGTAGGCAGAATTTGGGCACCCATGACCTTCACTCCCTGGGGTCACACTCATTGTTATATAACATTACAGGGCAAAATGAATTATTCCAATGTAATTATGATTACTGGCAAAGCTCCCCTTAAGATTGAAAGGTTATCCTGGATGATCCAGATGGGCCCAGTGTGATCTCATGGGCCCTTAGAAGCCGAGAGATGCAGAAAAAAGGAAGTCAAAGAGATTGGAAGCATGAGAAGGACTCGAGTGACTCTTGCTGGCTTGAAGAGGGAGGGGGCCATGCGGAAAGCACGAAAAGGAGAAGAGCCCAGAAGTGGATTCTTTCCCAGAGTCTCCACTAAGGAATGCAGTCTGGCCTCCACCTTGATTTTGGCCTTGAGAGACCTTGAGCAGAGAACCTAGCTGGGCCACACTGTGCCTGGACAACTGACCCATGGAAACTGTGAGACAATAAATCAGTGTTGCTTTCACTGACTAGGTTTGTGGTAGTTTCTTCTAACAGCGATAAAGTACTAACACATCATCCTTCCCATTTCATGGTTATCTCCTCCACATCTTTTGGATCTCAACTGAAATGTCACCACGTCCGAGGGTCCTGTGCTGACCATCCTACTCAAAATGAGTCTACTCTCCCCATTGCCATTATTCTTCTCAGCTCCCATTGTTGGCTTCTTTTATGGCGCTTATCATCTTTTTAGCTGTTTTACTTATTTGACTTTTTTTTTTAACATAACCCCACGAGGACAAGGACTTTTGTTCAGTGCTGTAGTTCTGGAACACAGAAGAATGAATGGCCCAGAGTGGGCATATTTGTTGAATGAATAAATGAATTTTTTAAGATTTATTTATTTATTAGAGAGAGAAAGAGAGAGAGCATGAGCTGGGGGAGGGGCAGAGGGAGAAGCAGACTCCCCACTGAGCAGGGAGCCAGACATGGGACTCGGCCCCAGGACCCAGGGATCATGACCTGGGCCGAAGGCAGACACTTAACTCACTGAGCCACCCAGGTGCCCCTGAATAAATGAATATTTAGTAAGCACCTACTTTGTGCCGAGCACTATGTTCTGCACTGGATCTACCTTATTTCATTGCAACCTCACAATACCAGCTCAAGTTAGGCACTATTATTTTCCCTATTTTATAGATAGATGATGCTCAGAGTGGTGACATACATTGTTGAAGATCACACAGCTATTCAGTGGTGTAGCCAGAATTCAAAGCCGGGTCTTTCTGGCTCCAAAGCCTATTCCTTTCACTGTGTCACACTGACTCCCAAGTATTAACACAAAGGACTACACTCTGGCCCAATAAGAGCTTCACAAGGGGTAAAATTTTTTTTAAAAAATGCACATATGCACAGGTGCATGAAACTTTGCATACGATTGCAGGGAATTCAGAGAATCCACAATCCTCACGTTAATTTATATCCTACCTGCATCAAAGAGTGTTCATACTTTAATAGAGATTAGCTGGGCTGGATCAGATGCATCTCAGATGTCCTTCTAGTTTTTAGACGGGCATTCCTGAAGATGGGGAGAACAAGTTTCAAACCTTGGAAACTTTAAATGTCAATAGTGAGATGACAGGTATGGTGGCAGCTAGTATTTTAGGGACGAGGCTCTCTCTAATATTCTCTACAACTAAAAAACCATGTAAGTGCCCTACTGGTCAGACCCGTGGGGCTGTAGCAGTTCCTCTGATGGAACCTAATATTCCAAGTATTTGTGAAGTCACCAGAGATTTGAGAAGAGCCTAAAACAAAGCAAGTAACAAAAGCTCACCCGTGAGTATTGTGAACTTTGAGGTAGGTCAGGATACCTAACCACCCAGCTCCTGTGGTTCAAGGTCTGGGAGCTGTAACAGTTTCCCTTTCTTCAAAAGCTCCCACCCAGCCCTAGCTCTGAGGAGCTTTCCAATCCCCCTCTGAGCACTATTTCATCGAAACCAAGTATTTATGTTCCCTCTCAGCTTTGTGTAACACTTGAAATTCCTTCCAGATAAACAACAGGACTGTGGCCAAGAAGGAGCCAAGAAAGAAGCGAGAGATAAGACCTCGAGGCTTGATTTATGAAGTTGAGTTTCTGAAAGCTGCTCATAGCCCTCAGTGGCCAGACAGCCACGGGCAGACTTCTCTCTTCCAGCTTCGCGGGCGCTGCCCCGGTGCTTGCTGAGGTCCTTCTGGTGCCCGCAGCCTTGGAATGCTACTCTCCCTTTTCTCCCATCCCCTTCCTCACGGTGAGTCATTATGACAGCCCCACAGTCCCAGGCCGGGCTCCCTGAGTGCAACTGAAACCCCTCCGGGACAGACAGCAAGGAGAGCTTGCGTACAACCAGTTCACACGCAGGGGCTTGCTCATTCTCCATAGATAGGGGCCACCCCCAAACCTGCATTCTCTTAAGAGTCTGGACACTTTCCAGCTATATCCCCTTCACTTGGCTAAATGGCCTCCTCGCTCCCCAGAGGCTCCCCGCCCCGGGGTTTCTGCTTTGAATTTGCAAGGGCATAACATAGTGCTGAAGAGTCCAGGCTCTGGAGCCACACTGTCTAGGTTCGTATCCAGCTCGGCTACTGCTTGCTAGCTGGATTGTGTGGCCTGCAGCCAGTGACCCAACGTCTCTGGGCCTCTTTCCTCCTCAGGAGACTGGAGATAGGAATGATAGCCCTGAACTTGGCCGGGTTCATAGTTAGCACTCAGTGGACATTTTTTTTTTTTTTTTTTTTTACCTATTCTGGAAGGCAAGGGATTCTTTCGTGTATCCATAGCACAAGCGGATTCCTTTCCCGCTGCGTCCAATGCCATTACTACGTACCACCTAGAGCGATGTGTGATGGTTTAACGAGGGACCACGCAATGCCCCACTATGATAATAATAACAGATAGGACTCTTGAGCACTCACTATGTTTCGGGACCTGCCCTGTTAAATGCTCTCAAAGCGCATTTTTTTTATTGAATACTCACTGGAAACCTAAGAGGTGGATGCTGTTGTTTTCTTCATCTACCCCATCAAGGCACAGAGAAATTAAATAACTACGTAATGAAAAATCAAAGTAAGCTTTGCCTAAGGAGTAATTATCATGGGCTCGGGCAGGAAAGAGATGCTCTAGGGAGGAGATAGAACTTTGATTTTGAATCACGTACTAGAATTTGGCTAAGCAGAAGGGAAGAGGAGGGGGAAATTCAAGCAGAGGAAACCATGGAAATGGGAGGTGAAAAGTGAGCCTAATGTGCATGGAGTAAAGGGTGTACACTGTCCTGATTGTTCCAGAGGTCAGTGATGGAGAAAGGCACTAACCCTAACCTCACCTCATGGATGGAGCCTTGTCCGTAGAAAAGCACCACTCAGCACTCCGATCCTGCAGCAACCTTTTGCTCTCCTGCCCTACTCTATCCACTTTAGATCATCATGCTTTCTAGATCATCCCTCTGGGCTCCCCCCAAAATGACCACGTGGTATACCCTCTGTTTCCAAGGCCACAATCCCTCCTTCTTAGCACCCCACAGAGATTTGGCAAGGTGTGTGGGCTGGGTCAGGAGAGCGAGGCTCGTCAGCTCTGAGCTGAAGTTTATCCATTCCCTACCTCAGGATCCCAAAGCAATTTAAGTCCGAGACAGAACCTTGTCACACCCCCCAGACTTGTCCTCATTTAAATTTCTTGTTTCACTGCTGACCCTGACCCTTGGGTTTTGCTCCAGGTGGGGAGAGCCCTTTAGGAAATATAACATTTATTTTTGTTACAAAAGCTTGAGAATCTCTCAGCCATGTCAGACCATTGGTGGAATCCTATTGTATATGAAATCGGGAGAGAAGAGGTAGGGAGAGCTGGATTTCCAAGGAAGGACATAGAGCCAAAACAATTTTTTTCCAGGTTAGAAAGGGTTAATGGCAGCACAGTGTTTTTATATTGCAAGCAAAATACCAATGGGGAAAAAAAAAAAGCCTCTCCCCTTCCTCCCTCCCTCCCTTCTTCTCTCCCTCCCTCTCTTCCTCCCTCCAAACCTCCCTCCCTCTCTCCCTTCCTTCCTTTCCTCCCTCCCTTCACCTTCAAAACTGAGGACATTGCAAACAGGAAGAAAAGAGTGTCCACCTTCCCATCACCCTCTTCCTGCCCCCCCGCCCCCGCCACTTGACAGTTGGAGGTCCAGGCCCTTTGAGTGATGACTCCCATCTTGACAGGAATGAGAGGCCCGGCAGTATGTGAGAATTCTGTCTTCTCCTTGGAGCCTGAAATGCATGCCCAGATGTTGCCATGGTAACTCACTAGTCATCAGGCTCCGATCCACACAAGCATGATGCTTCTCTAGTGACCACCCAGCTCCATAGCTTTTATGTTTGTTTCCTCTTTTCTGGATATCAGGCACATGCTGGAGTCTTAGCAGATCACAGACTAGTCTGGGAAACAATCGTACCACCAGTAAACACAAAAGGAAGAAGAGGAGGCTAAAACTGGTCTGGGAGGTGGAGGACGGTTTTACTTGCAGCTCTGCATCAGAGCTATGCAAGCTAGCAAGACGCTTCACCTCTCCTGATCTCGCATTCCCTTTCTAGTATATAGCAGGGGTGGACTAGCTGATTTCCAAGGGCTCTTCTCTCCCCCCACATGATTCTGTGCATATCTTAAAAGCACACAGAAATGTCAGTGGTATCTGTTGCTAGAGCATCAACTGGGATCCTGAGAATTTTATTTTTTTTAAAGATTTTATTTATTTGTTTGACAGAGAGAACCAGCGAGAGTGGGAACACAAGCAGGGGGAGTGGGAGAGGGAGACACAGGCTTCCCACTGAGCAGGGAGCCCCATACGGGACTCGATTCCAGGACCCCGGGATCAGGACCTGAGCTGAAGGCAGACGCTTAATGACTGAGCCACCCAGTCACCCCGTCCTGAGGATTTTAAAAAGAGGCTATTTAACAAAAAGCCCATGAAGGGAGTGAGGAAAAGGGAATAAATGGGAGTTAGGGGTGGCTGGAAGCAGGAGATAAGCTGTAACGTCATACCCTCCAGTTTGGTGGAAAAACCGTCAGGGTCAAATATAAGTGGGAAATGGAGCCACCCTTCACTCTTCTGTCGCTTGCACCTTCTAGGTAGGTGGGATCCCTCACTTCACTTTGTCTCCCAAGGTCCCGATTACAGGAGCTCATGCTCACTTTCTGGCCTCTAAGTGGACCGACTTCCCCATCTGAACTCCCTATCAGTTCTACCAACCAAATCCAATGTGTGTGCAGAGTCTAGTGTAAGTCCCAGCACCCCCATGCAAGCTCTCCGTAGCTCTCTCAGGCTATAGGGATCACTCAGCTTCCGAAGGCGTGGGGCTCTTGGGATGAGCTCCTCCTAATTCTTACCACAGACAGCTCTCCTATTTGGGCTATTTTTATTTTTATTGCTATAAATGCATTTCTTTTCAAAATTTACTTACTGAATTTCATATCAATTTTCAATATGGAGAGATACAAAGAAGGAAACAAAAATGAGCCATAATCTTCCCCTTTCTAACTCTATTGGGGTTTTTTATATATAAAAGCAATAATACAGGGGTGCCTGGGTGGCCCAGTCAGTTAAGCATCTGCCTTCAGCTCAGGTCGTGATCCCTGGGGTCCTGGGATCGAGCCCCGCATCGGGCACCCTGCTCAGCAGGGAGTCTTCTTCTCCCTCTGCTGCTCCCCCTGCTTGTGCTCTTGCTCTTGTTTTCTCTCTCTCTGTCAAATAAATGAATAAATAAAATCTTCTTTAAAAAAGTAATAATACATCTAAAGGTGAGCAAATTCAAACTATGGAAAGGTACCAAATGAAAAGCAAAAGCATTTCCCTGCCATCCGGAGTCCCTTTCTCAAAGATCACTATAAAATATTTCAGGTGGTATCATCCAGAAAAGAAAGGAAAGTAATATATACTGACATACATATGTGTATCTGTATTCAGGTCATAATTGCTTATCTTAAACCCTTGAGGGCAGAAATATGTTGGAATTCAACGTTTGTAAGATTTTAACATGGTGATGTAGTACCTTTGATATTTCGTATGTCACTCCCTCAGCAGGGTTTGGGACAGCAAAGACATAAATTAAACATGTTCAGTATTAATCAAGCACATTAACATTTATGGAGCAAGGTGAAAATTCACACTACTTGGGATAAATGAAGATTACAAATAGCCACATGTCAGTTAATACCAGGATTTCCCCCAAATGAATCTAGGTCAAATTTGGGGGGGGGGAATGTTCAGTTTTCAGAGCTTTTGGGATTAAGGAAAAGTAGGTAAGGGATCGTCTTTATATTAATGTTCTCTTTCTCTCTCACACACACACATGCATGCACGCACACACACACACACACACAAAGAGGGTATAGTACTGTACCCACAGTTCTACCCTTGCTTCCCTTTCCCCTGAAAAACATATATTCTAGATCTTTTTGTATCAGCCCGTACGGTTCTAACTTATTCTTTTCAAGGCTATCCCCCAACATTCCGATGTATGGCTGTACCAATATCTACCTATTTACTTATTTATTTCTTGAGTCCCCTACTGGTGAATGTTTGGGTAATTTCCAGGTTTTTCATTGTGGTTTTTGTAGTTTGGGTGTGTTTTGGCTTGTTTTACTATTACAAAAGTTGCACTGAATATTTCTTCATACTTCCTGGTGAACTTTAGCAAGTCTACCTGTAAGGGAAATTCTTACCAGTAGAATTTGGTAATGTTTTATGTGTTTGGATAGACAGCAAGTTCCAAAGAACACAGTTTGTATCTTTAAATTCTTTGTATCCACCTGAGTTTTGACATACAATAAGTGGTAGTAAATGTTAAGTGACTAAAAATAATGAAGATTATGAAAAATATGAAGGTAATGAAAACCCTCATGAAGATCTTCATGTAGATCTTAAAATATGTAGCACAAATTTTGTCTATTCTGTAGACAAAAAGATGTAGCAAGAGCTTAAAAATATCATAACATTTGACCATGTAGTTCCACTTCTAGCTATATTTTTCCTAAATAAATCATTTTAAATGTAGAGATTTAAGAACGAAAATAACAGTTGGAGTAGCGTTCCTAATAGCAAAACTTTTGAGAATACCTAAATGCTCAACACTGCTGGGGTGTAGTGTGCATGTTTGCAAAACTTTTTTATGATATGGAGAAAACTTTAAGATCAAGTGGGGGTGGGGAAAATGAGCTAAAAATAACATATACAATTCTCACCTACATAGAGGTGTTTTAAAGGCGCTGGAAGAAAAGTGGACCAAAGCATGAACAGTGGCTGCATCTAGGTGGAAAGTAATAATACTTTTATCTGCTGTTTTACACTTTCCTGTACTATGCTTATTACATTTCCACACTAGGTTGTATTGTTTTGATAATTGGGACCCAGATTTTTTAAGTTAGCTAGAAGGAAAGTGTCATAGTCTATCTGAGCTGCTCTCACAAAATACCATAGATTGGGTGGCTTATAAACAACAGAAATCTATTTCTCACAGTTCTGGAAGATGGGAAGTCCAAGATCAAGGCACCAGTAGGTGTCAGTGTATGGTGAGGGCCTATTTCCCAGTTCATAGCTCCTTCTCTCTGTGTCCTCACATAATGGAGGGGATGAGGGATCTCTCTGGGTCCTCTTTTATAAGTCTTGAATCCTATTCATGAAGGCTCCACCCTCAGGACCTAATCAGCTCACAAAGGTTTTACCTCCTAATGCCATCATCTTGGGGGTTAGGATTTTGACATATGAATTTGGTCGGGGCCGGGCGGGGGATACAAACATTCAATCTATGGCAGAAAAGATTCTTATTTCCATCTCCACATAAAGGTAAGGGGACATCTTTTGGTACTTGCTCATACATTCCCCCACTTGGTACCCTCGTGGATTTTGACAAGTTCCCCAGGATGCATTGCTGCCCATAAGGTGTGCACTGTCATGTACCCATTTTATAAACTCCAGCCCAACTTGAACTACCTTCCTCAGAAAGCCCTTTTCTCCTTGTCCCCAACTCCAGACACAACTACCCTTTGGACCCGTTCTAATTCAGATCAGTCAGGTTGGCTACTTGATCATTTTAACAGCTTTTTCATTCTTGGTATTGTCTCCATAAGAGTTGGCTGGTTTCTCTTTCAGATGCTTGCCTACTTGAAGTCCCCTAAGACCTGGGGAATAGTCATACCATATATCAGAAGGACAAAATCCAAAGAGGTTAACGAGAGAGTCTGCCTGATATGGGTCACTATTTGGCACCAGCTCTCTTCTGCCTGATTGGTTTCAGATGGGTATTTTTTTCTGAGTATTTTCTTTGGGACTTGCATAGAGGGTGGAAGCTGTTTATAAAGCCAGATCTATGTAGTATCCTACCTGTATCCAACCAATATTTTGTCCTCAAGCCAGTCTTGTCTTTATCATAGCCATAACCATGTTTTCCCAACTTATATGCATGATCATATGTCCTAACTGGGGGAAGGTAGCCTCTGATCTACATGCTACCTACCATGTTAAACATATGGATTCTCTAGGCCAAGAATTAGCCAACTGCAGCCTATCAGTCAAATCTGCTCAAGCAGCCTATTTGGGGGGCCTATGAGCTGAGAATGTTTTTAGTTTTTACATTTTTTAATGTTTAAAAAATGAGAAGAGTAATATTTCATGACCATGGAAATTATATGAAATTCCAGTTTCAGAGTCCATATATAAAGTGTTTTGCCAAACCTGGTAGTTTACAGATACGTCTATGTCTGCTATTGCACTACAGTGCCAGGGTTGAGTAGGTGATACACAGACTGCATGCCCCACAAAGCCTATAGTATTTACTATCTGTCCTTGCTCTAGTGCACGCTCATCTATTAATTGCTAGTGTTCTCCCAGAGTCCTGTACTTGGGAAGTGCCAGGCTATTGACATAAATGAGTGAAGCAGCCTGGATATAAAGCACTAGGGAAGGATGTGGCAAACTAAAGAGCACACGTCTATCTAAAGATGACAACCATGACTGTGACCATTCATGGTGTAGGCTCAGCTTCGCCATATTTTCTTATTTTCCAAGAGAGGACAAAAATCCAGACTTTTATGTGAACTCTCCTGAGTTTTTATGTTGGCAAACACTGTTCAGGTCAAATAAATCATGTCTGCCAACTACCAGTTTACAACTCCTTCTCTACAGTTTCTAACAGTGAGGAGCCGGTTCAGGTTGTAAGTCAGAGCCCCACACTGCACCATCTTTGCAAACCAAGGGTGCAAGCAAAGGACAAGTAAGCTCATTATGATAGTCTGTTCTACTGCAAGTGCCACAGTGCTTGGCAGTATGAGCTAGAAATGAAAATGAGGAGAGAAGCCCGTCAGTTTCTTCTGCTGACTTAGCTATGGTGACTTCTCTGGTGGCTTTTCACACTAGTCACCACTCTCTTGAAACTTGCCACACTATGGGATTTTTCTCTTCCCTCTCTAGCTTGTTTTACTCTTTGTTTCTCTGGCTCCTCTTCTGCTCTCATCTATTTTCTGTCTTTGATTAAACTGGGGTCCTCTCTTCCCTATGGCCACTCTTTCAGGCACCAGAATTTTCCCTTGGCTCTGTTGTTCTTGCAGCTTCCTCCAGATCTACCCAGAAAGTGATAGAAGGAGATGGAAGCCCTACTTAGGCCTGTGACCTAAGCTATGTACACCAACCCAACTTTCCTAGAGAGCCATGCCCTGAGTTTTCAGCTTTTCTATTAAGTGATACTTTGTCCCCCAGTTGGCTACTGTTCTTTGCAAATCTTTCCCTAGGGAATCTCATGAGGGCAAAGACCTAATTGGCAGTGAAGGATTTGAACATGCCCAAGTACTGTGGACAAATGCCATCTAAATACTCATAAAATTTCACACCAGATCCCAACAGAAATCTTCCCTCTTTGTTCTCTTCTTTCCTTTCTGACTGTTCCATCCCAGGCTCCATTGCTAACCACTCTTCTTGTGCCCACCCCTTAAATGCTGCTGTGAGCCAGGGTTCTTTCCCTGCCCCTTTCTTTTTGCACTCTGTATACCTATCCTACACAGTCTCAACTGATCCTGTGGTCTTAAATACAACATACAAGTTGATGATTCTAAAGTCTTTATCTTCAGTCTACATCTCTCTCCTGAGCTTCAGATCCATATATTCATCTGTCTACTAGTCATCTCATCTCGGATGTCCCAAAGGCACCTCAAACTCAACATGTCCCAAACTAAATCAACTGTCTCTACTCCGTCCCCTCAAACTTTCTTCTCTTCCTGTGTACTCCTAGTGCATTGCCCCACTATTCCCCAAGACACACAGGCCAGAAACCTGGGAGTCATCTTAAATTCTCTCTCTACTTTCCCCTACCACATTCAATTACTCAGTACGTCCTGTAAATGCCACCTCCTAATTATCTCTGACATCCATCCCTCCTCTCCATTCTCATTGCTTCTGGTCACCCTAGTTTAGGCATTAATTATTACCTATTGAAAAAGGAAAAAAAAAAAAAAAAAACTATGGGAACAAGGTGCCTCAAGTCTGTCCCCTTACAATCCATCCACCAGGGTGCTGCCGAGTGATGCTCTTCCAAATGCAAAGCTGGTCACGTCCCTTTCCTGCTTAAAACTTTCTGTACCTCTGCAAAGGGCCAAGTCTAAAACTTTGTGCATGGCATGTGAGACTATATGACACAACTTCTGTTTGGACACTCTTCTTCAAATATGCCCTGCTCCAGTTGTCTTGAGACCCTTGCAGTCCTCAATTCCAAATACACCATGCTATTTCTGACCTTCATGCCTTTGCCTAGAATACCCTTCTCCATGCCACCTCTACCCCTTCCAAATCTGATAGCACTGCTTATCAGAGCTTTGCTAGCTGACAAGCTAGCTAATATCTCATAGACACTCATACTGAAATGTCTGGTGGCTACTTCTTGTCAGAGAACAATGCTAGTTACAGCCAATACTTACATGGTGCTTATCATGTAACAGGCGTTCTTCCAAGTATTTTCTTATATTAATCCATTTACTCCTGATCATAGCTCTATGAGATAGATACCACTAACATCCTCATTTTATAAATGAAAGCAATGATTCAGGGTCACAACAGCTTGAAAGTTGTAGAGCAAATTTAAACCCAGGCATTCTGGTTCCAGGGTGTGTGCTCTTAACTCCAGGTCTCTTGTTATTATGTTGCCTTGTGTTACCACTTTGTGGAAGGCAATATAGTATAGCAGTTAAGAATCTGGGCTCTAGGGTCACCTGGGTGCCTCAGTCAGTTAAGCATCTGCCATCAGCTCAGGTCATGAGCCTGGGGTCCTGGGATGAAGCCCTGAATCAGACTCTCTGCTCAGTGGGGAGTCTGCTTCTCCCTCTCCCTCTGCTGCTCCCCCTGCTTGTGCTGGCTCTCTCCCCACCACCACCACTGTCAAAAAAATAAATAAAATCTTTTTTAAAAAAAGAATGTGGGCTCTTCAGACAGAACTTGTTTCAAATCAAAGCTTTTTCACTTGCTCACTGTGCAACCTTGAGCAATGAACTAACCTCTTTGATTCTCAGCTTCCTCTTTCTGAAATGAAGATAGTTGTTGTAAAGTTTAAGTGATAAAGTCATATTTGTTAAATGCTTAGTACAGTACCTGATACATAGTAAGATTTTAATAAACATTACCATTGTTGACTGTTATAGTGAATGAAAACAATGACTCTCTGATGGTGGAGATTCCAGATATCAAAGAGAAGGGAATATAAGACAGCGGTTAAGAAAACGACTTTGACCCGTAACTCTGCTTCTTGACAACTTAGGCAAGTTACTTAATCTCTCTGTGTCTCAGTTTCTTCATCTATAAAAAAGGATAATAATAGTACTTATTTCTTGGGGTTATTTCGATGGTGAAATGAATTAATAGATGTAAAACATTTAGAACAGTGCCTGGTACTTAGCAAGTACTACATAACTGTTGGGTTATGGCAGTGAATAGATTTCTTTAAGGCTCTTGTCTCTTCTACCCATGTGTATGGTCTACCCTATAGTCAACTTTGTTTTGGTAACATTTGTGCCAGACAGCTACTGCTTCTTTTTTTTCATCATTAATGTCCTTAAAGGCAGATACTTAACTTCTTCATTGTATCTCCAAAGCCAGCACAGTATCTGGGACATGGTTTGATGAATGAATGAATAAATGAATGAATGGGTGTCAATCAAAACACCAATAAATACACAAAAGAATGAAAAATTTGGTTCAAGTTCTGGAACTGTTATAACCTTAGCAGGTAGGACCAATTTTTCTGACCAAACAGTAGAATGGAAAATTCCTTCCTGCCCACTCTGGGGATTTATTAAATATTTACTAAATGACACTGAAATAGCAATATGCACATGACATATTCCCATTCCATTTAGCTCAATGTGCTACTTCAGAGTTCTTCATTTGAAAGTAAGCACGACAGATCATTCACTTGCCTTACATATCAAGTATCAGCATGAAATAACTGCGTTTTTTCAAACCATGGTGGCCTGAGGGTCTGGAACTGATCTACCTAAGGAAAGCTGAGGTTGGCTCTTCTCCAGTTACATCCACCTCTTAATTTTGGAGACCCTCTAAAGGCAAGGGTTTTCAATCCTGACTATGCATCAGTTTATTCAATAGGTGGATACCCAGGTCTCGTAACCAACCTACCAAACCATATCCTCTGGGAACAGATTCTAGGACCCTGTGTTTTGAGAAATCTGCCCCAATGACTCTAAAGCAGTGCCTTACGGATAGTCAAGATTGGCCAGTAGATGTCACTGAATCCTTCCTAGCCTACATCACCCACCTGTCCTGTTGTCCTAAACCTTACACACTTACTGAGAAAATGGTCTATACCAAGTAGCTCTGACCATATCCCGGATGCATCCATAGCTTAGGTCACATAGACCATGAGAGAGAACAAGGGCCCTGTCATACATAGCATCTGGAAACCAAATGTTTTCCTGGGCATCTTGGTGAAGTAAACTTGGTGCAGCCTTTACAGGAAGCAGTCCTCAAGCTTGTGGGGGTTTTTTTGTTGTTGTTGTTCCATCTTGATGCATTGACTGCTAAGGTGATATAGTCTGAAGGAGCTACTGTTAGCTTTAGATGCCTGGAAATAAACAGATCTGTTAAACGGAGCACAGAATCAGAAGCGGCAATAGCAATACTTAAAAAAAAGAAAAGAAAAATAGTTTAATTTCTACATGGACTTCAATTTTGAATTTACTTCTAGTTCTAAAGAAACAGGGGAAAAAACATAGCAGAAGAAGGTACAGAAATAATCCCATCTGCTACAGAATGCCTCTACAGAACTTGACCACTAAAAAAAGAAACAGACTGTTTCTTGCTTCAGCAACTCAGCTTCTCATGGTTCAGTCGAGCCAGCCTTACTACAGAAGGTTTCAGCAATTTACTCAGAAATGTGGCTTTAGTTTAAAACACAAATGACCCCCTGCTGGAAAACAGTTGTTGATTCCACAAACCTACCACTGACTTTCAGTGATCCTTGTCTGGGAATATAGGCACCACTCATTCACACACCACACACCACTGCTCCCCATGTTTAAGGACCTCAAATCAGCGTGGAGCTTCCATTCCTCTTGATTTGTAGGCTTTTCCTCCACTGCTTCTGTGTACAAGTCTGCATGTGCCCAAAGTGTGATGAGAAGTGTCTTAGTCAGCTAGGGCTGCCATGACAAATACTGTCAACTGTCAGGCCTAAACGACAGGTATTTATTTTCCCTTGTTCTGGAGGCTGGGAAGTCCAAGATCAAGGTCTGGCAGGGTTCGGCTTCTGGTGAGTGCTCTCATCCTGGCTTGCAGACTGCCACCTACTCTTCGGTGTGTTGTGTTTGCATGGCCTTTCCTCATGGCTTGCTCATGGAGAGAAAGAGACATCTCTCTTCCTCTTCTTATAAAACCACAAATCCCATCAGATTAGGACTCCACCCTTATGACTTCATTCTACCACAATTACTTCCTTTTAGCCCCATCTCCTTTTAGTCACATTGGAGGTGAGGGCTCCACCATATGAATTCTGGGGGGCCACGATTTAGACAATAGCAAGAAGGAAATGTAGGAAGACAGAAAATAGACACTTAGCCCAGCTTGCAAACAGCTTCTGGAAAGACCAACCCAAGCAAGAGAAGCACACCACAGACAAAAGAAACAGCTTCCAAAAGGCCAATCAGCACTCGCTAACTCCCATCCTCCACCCCCACACCCACCCTGCTTTCCATCTCCAATGGTTGGATGTGTATGCTCTGCCAAGGAGTGCCTGCTTTAACCCACATTTCAAAAGGGACCCCAGACAGTAGATTTATGCTCCCTACAGCTCAATTTTCCTCCCTCCAAGGAGAAGGGGTAAGGGAAGTTGGATAAATTGGGTACCAGTGATCAGCATAAGTAATAAAAACAAATATTAACTATGTAGCATAAGAGCAAAGACATGAAATGCTTGTACAGAGATGATTACAATTGCATCTGTAGAGCATGTCTTACTTTGACTAAGTGCATTTTAGTCCATTACCCCATTTGGTCCTCAAAGTAAACCAGGAGTCATTGTTCCCGTTTGACAGATGAGGATAGAGATACAAATGAGCTATGACAGTGCCCAAGATCACAAACCAAGCTACTGTTAGAGTCAATACTGAAGTCCTAAGGAATGTCAGTAGTCATCAATAAATAGGGACACACTGGTTCCCTGAGCAGCAGAGGTGCTGTTATGTAGACAGCACTACACATTTAGTACTGAAGTCCTCTCCTATTATTTCACATATATTTATTCATTCTCCTTAGATTGTGAGCTTCTCAAAATCATGGACCTAGGTTTTTATATCATTTGACTGCCCGTGAGGTCTAGCACAGGGCTGGGCCAAGAGGATGAACTCACTAAAAATACTTAAATGTTGGTATAGTACTTCACAGCTTGCAAAGTGCTTTCACATATATTATTTTATTCCATTTTTATGGCAACCACCAGAATAGTGTTTTAGGGAAGGTCATGTTGTCTCCTCATCCTCTTGATGATTATTTTCATTCTTTCACAATGCGCTCATTTTATGAAACATTAACTGAGATCTTGCCATTATTTTTATCATTAATAACTAACACTGATTGAGCACCTACTATGTAGCAGGCATTGAACTAGGCATTATGCCAAATGCTGAGAATACAAACATAAATCTTATGTGTCCCTGCCCTGAAGGAGTCTTGTGAATAATTATGCAGTTTGATGAATACCTGTTAAGTGATCATTTGGCCTCTGGACTGTACTGTTCCAATGATGAGGATCTAATCATCCTCTAAGCAGCTCATTCCATTTTCAGATACTTCTGATAGAAAGATTTTCCTCACCTTGCCTAAATCTTCCTCGCTTTTGCTGCCACTTCTAGCTCCTAGATCTAGCCCTTGGGGCACAGAATGTAAATCTTCCTTTTCATTTGACAACCCTTCAAATATTCAAAGGCAACTATCCTCATCAGCCAGCCCCTCTTCAGCTTCCCTGTCTTTGCCTCTGCCTGTCCCAGCTCCCCACAGCTTGGCCTACTGATCTACCCCAAGGACTGAGTCCAGCCCGTTTCCAGAGCAAGTGAAGCTTGAGGTAGGAGGTGCTCAAGTGGCCACTCTCAGCCTCCTCCATTCCAAATTCCAATCACAGCTCACCCCCTCACCCCACATTAGGGCATTCTCCTTGTTCTTTTAGTTCCTTTGCCTTTGAACACCCGTCTAGCAAGAAGTTGCTGTCCAAGGTCAAAGAGGTTGCTGCCTGAGTTCCCCTCTAGAATTTTGATGGATTCGTGTCTCACATTTAGGTCTTTCAACCATTTTGAGTCTATTTTTGTGTATGGTGTAAGAAAATGGTCCAGTTTCATTCTTCTGCATGTGGCTGTCCAATTTGCCCAACACCATTTGTTGAAGAGACTGTCTTTTTTCCATTGGATATTCTTTCCTGCTTTGTCGAAGATTAGTTGATCATGGAGTTGAGGATCCATTTCTGGGTTCTCTATTCTGTTCCATCGATCTATGTGTCTGGTTTTGTGCCAGTACCGTACTGTCTTGATGATTACAGCTTTGTAATAGAGCTTGAAGTCTGGAATCGTGATGCCAACAGCTTTGGTTTTCTTTTTCAACATTCCTTTGACTATTCAAGGTCTTTTCTGGTTCCGTACAAATTTTAGGATTATTTGTTCCATTTCTTTGAAAAAAGTTGATGGTATTTTGATAGGGATTTCATTGAATGTGTAGATTGCTCTGGATAACATGATAGTCTATGTTGAAAACCCAAAAGACCACCTCAAAATTGCTAGAACTAATACAGAAATTGAGCAAAGTGGCAGGATATAAAATCAATACACAGAAATCAGTTGCATTTCTATACACTAACAATGAGATAGAAGAAAGAGAAATTAAGGAATCGATCCCATTTACAGTTGCACCAGAAACCATAAGACACCTAGGAATAAACCTAACCAAGGAGGTAAAGGATCTGTACTCTGAAAACTATAGAATACTTACAAAAGAAATTGAGGAAGACACAAAGAAGTGGAAAAACATCCCATGCTCATGGACTAGAAGAACAAATATTGTTAAAATGTGTGGAATACTTTCTGAAGGGAACAAGAAACTGGCCAAGGGCAAATACAGAAGTTCCCAGCTGAAATTGAAGCCTCTGAATGTGTAGTGGCACCAATTTATTCATCTTTCTCTAGGAACCACAATAGCTTAGATACAGGAGTGGAGAATGTAGTTTGCTCAATTGGAAAAAAAAAAGTTAGTGAGCAGTTACATTTTTTTTTTTTTTTAAGTAGGCTTCACAGCCAATGCGGTGGAGGGGGGCGGTTCAAACTCACAACCTTGAGATCAAGAGTCAAATGCTCAACCAACTGAGCCACCCAGGCACCCCAGTGAGCACCTACTTTTTAATCACGCACTATTCTAGGCTCTAAGGATATAATAATGAGCAAAAATAGGGTCATTTACAATATTAAAATAGGGCATGTGAGTATTTTCTCGTTCACTCCCTGGGAAATCATGCAAAGGTAACAAGGAGAACAAAAGAAACCTCACAAGCTTCATCTATCCACTAAGACAGATATATACAGGCTCAGAAATAAAATTACAGCTTCCAAAAGTATCTGAGATAGAGGAATAGGAAGAAGGGATGGGAAGTGAAGAACTGAGCATGTAGCAAGCATATAGCAGATCTTAGGAAGCTTCAACAAAAATATACTTCCTGTAACTGACTGGTACATCCTGAGTTGTAAAAGCTATGTCCCTAGTTTGCAGCAACAGGTCCAGGCACTGTGATGAGTAGAGCAGGGGCAGATGTCTTCCTGAACTAGGTTTGGCTCAGAGAGACTGATGACGTGGGACAAGCCAAAGAACCACACAGAGGAGCCACATTTGCAGTAAGATATCTGCCTCTCTGCCTGCAGAGGATAGAGCTTTTGGATAGTGAAGCATGGAAGACTACTCTGCCCCATTTTCCATAGCCAGAATCTTCTGCAAATAGCTGAGACCAGATAATCCAAATCATTCAAGGATGGGTAATAAAAAAGGAACTGACACAGTATTGACAAAAATACTATCTTTTAAAAAGTGGAAAATCGCAACAAAAACAAAACACCATAAAAAATTATACCACCGAGTAGATGAAAATTGTATGCAAATATTCCTCCATATAATTAAATAAATAGTGAGGTAGCCAACTCGGCAATACAAAGCAGACATGAAGAAATTGGAAGAGATGGTGATACAACAGAAGGCTAAACCAGCAGAACTCAGTGGGATCATCAGATTCTGGGTATATTTTGAAGGTGGAACTGATGAGATTTGCTGATGGATTGGATATGGGATGTGAATTGCATGGGCCCATTCCAATGCTGTGGGAGGGTCTCTGCTGTGATCGTTAACTCTGTGTGCCAACTTCACTAGGCTATGGTGCCCAATTGTTTGGCAAATACCACTGGAGGTGTTGCTATGAAGATATTTTTTAGATGCGATTAACATTTAAATCAGTAGCCTGTACAAAGCAGATTACCCTTCATAATATGGGTGGGCCCCATCCAATTAGTTGAATGCCTTAACAGCAAAGACTGAGGTTTCCCAGAGTAAAAGCAATTCTGCCTCAATATTTTGGACTTACCAGTTTCTCTCTCTCTCTCTCTCTCTGTATACATATACATATACATATACATATACATATACATATACATATACATATACATATGTATACTGTTGTCATTTCTCTGGAGAACCCCAATATAACTGCTGTCTCTTTCCACCTGATTTCCATCCATTACATTCTCTCTCATCTTTGAGATCTAACAAAGGGGAAGTTCAGTTGGAGATAGATTTAGTTTGTGTTCAGTGACATGTATTTAGTGGTTTACAGTCAGTCCTGTGTATAGATATATCATTGCTAAACCATCCTGGTAAAAGAATAGCATCCAGAAATACCCACAACTGCTCACTCTGCTGACCTATCCAGCATGGTAATACAAAGGTGCAAAGCCAGAGGTCTTACCACTATAAGAATGTGTCTTATGGTCCTTGACACTGAAAATATGTGGGTACCGAAGTAAGGTTTGAAATGTATGGATCCAAAATCTGATCCATGGAAAATGCCTTTGATCACAAGGGATGCAGAGTATTCAGATCTCACTAATGTATAAAGACAGAGGAAGTTTTCTTCTGTTAGGAATATACTCAATAATGTAGTGTATACAGCTATGCATAGTACTTTTATTCATTCTGTGATGGGAATTGCATACAATACATATTATGGAAACAGCCAAAGTGTCATCAACTGATGAATAGATAAAGAAGAGGGGGTATATATACACAATGGAATATCACTCAGCCATCAAAAGAATGAAAGGATGTGGATGCAACCAGAGGTTATTATGCTAAGTGAAGTAAGTCAGTCAGAGAAAGACAAATACCATATGATTTCACTTATATGTGGAATTTAAGAAACAAAACAAACGATCATAGGGGGAAAGAGAGACAAACCAAGAAACAGACTCTTAACTCTAGGGAACAAACTGATGGTCACCAAAAGGGAGGTGGGTGGGGGGATGGGTGAAACAAGTGGTGAGGATGAAGGAGGGCACTTGTTGTGATGACCATTGGGTGTTGTATGGAAGTGTTGAATCGCTAAATTCTACACCTGAAACTAATATTACACTCTGTTAACTAACTGAAATTTAAATAAAAACTTTAAAAAAATGTGTTGTTTTTCTTATTATCATGTTTGTGATATTTGTCACCTTTTAAAAATTATAATTAGCTGTGATTTCTCTTCCAAAATAAATACTTTAGTATCTAGTGTATGCATAACTTTTTAAGGTCCTTTTTTATTAAGAGGGTCTTCCGAATTGTCTAAACTTCAAGAATCACAGATTAGATCTCCCCCTGGGCGTGAGAGGAAGAAAAGAGTTTTAAAAAATACATGCTTTTAATTTTTTGGATCTTTTAGCTTTGGTCGTTGGGAAGAATACATACTTCTTTTAGATTTATTTATTTAATTGAGAGCGAGAGATAGCGAGAGAGGGCACAAACCGGGGGGGGGGGGGGGGTAGAGGGAGAAGCAGACTCCCCGCTGAGCAGGGAGCCTGATGTGGGGCTCGATCCCAGGACCCTGAGATCATGACCTGAGCTAAAGGCAGACGCTCATCCACTGAGCCACCCAGGTGCCCCGGAAGAATGCATATTTTATGTGTTTGTTGCGCAGCTGGTTTCTAACACCTAACGGGTTACAAAAAAAGTTATTTCCCTTTCCCTAGCCCCACTTAGTCCTATGGATGTAATGGTGGCTCAGCAACCATCATCGTTTTCTTGGCCATCTACTGCAGCGTGACACATGCCTTGATTACTTCCCTTCTACCCTCCCTTGCTTGTGCCACCCAGTCTCCTACAACTGGATAAATGCAAATTACCATTGACTCATGGCTTAAAAGAAATGTAAAGTACCCTGCTTTCCTCCTGTTTTGATCTCAGATTTTCCTGGGAAATTTATTCTTGTGGACATGTCTTCTTTGGAAAATGATAGGCCTAGTAGGAGAATGGAGTAGGTATAGCCAAGACTAAATAAAATGTCAAGCGTGGGCACAACCAGTGGGGAAAAAATTGAAGCTTGGTGAATAGATCTTAGGCCTGTAGAATATTTTCAGTATATTCAGATTTTAAAATGTCTTTTATCTGTGCCGCATAGCCAATTTTGGATGCATGTGAAAGAATTTATGACCTCAGAGGTAGTATTTAGTCTCATGGAATCAAGGAATGTAAGAGCCAGAAGGGACATTAGAGATCATAATCCTGTGACCTCATATTACAGAACGGTCACTGGGGCTAAATGAGCTGGCCAAGATGATAAATATGGTTGTGGTTGTTTCAAAGACTATACACCATGTAAACCCATAACAAAAGTAACCAACAACATGTCTTGTTTGATCAGAGCAGTAAATCCACCTACTTAAGAGTCATATCTGGGGAAGAAAAGACAGCCATTTTGCCATCAGTATTAAGGGTGAATGAAGAAAATAAAATGACTGCCGATTAAAGTAAGGTTATGTGTGATAGCTAATGTCCAAACTGGACTTATTCATTTAACTATGTGCAGCTGGGTGTCAATTATGTAGCAGGGGGACTGAAGAGGGGAAGGGAAGTAAGATATGCCAGGAAATTCTCAGCCAGTGTTCATCCAAGTATGTAGTCTCTGGATGAGCTACGTCAAAATCTCCCAGGAAGCTTGTTATAATGTAAATTCCAGGGGCTTATCCTAGAACTACAGGGTAAACTGCTCTGGGGGTAAGACCACGGGGTGTGCAGTGAATAAACACTTGAGGTGAGTCCAATACAGATGGTTTGGAGATGACTTCAAGATGTACTGTTTTAGGTTAACATCAGAGAAAATAATGACATCATGGCAGTAGTGTCCTATAAGCATGAGAACAGAAGATACTCAGAACAAAGCATGATGATGATCCTGCTGGAATAAGAGTCCAAGATATCTGGGTTTTAGTTTTAAATCTGTCAACAGTGAAACTTTGGGTTAGTTGTTTTACCTTTTGTGGCCCCATTTTATTCACTTTGCAATGGGAAGCTTTCAAAAGATTTTAAGCAGGAGAATGACATGATATGAATATTTGCTGCTGAATAAATATAAACACAAATACAAGTATAAATATAAATATTTGTTGCTTAATAAATATAATAAAGTAGTAGAACAAAAGTGGATGTGGCAAATAAGTTAGCATACTATTAAAATAGGCTAGGTGAGGGATGCCTGGGTGGCTCAGTCAGTTAAGTGTCTGCCTTTGGCTCAGGTCATGATCCCAGGGTCCTGGGATCAACCCCCACATCCCACTTCAGGCTCCCTGCTCAGTGGGGAGTCTGCTTCTCCCTCTCCCTCTGCTCCTCCCCTGGCCCATTGTCTCTCTCTCTCAAATAAATAAATGAATACATCTTTAAAAAAAAGAAAAGAAATAGGCTGGGTAAGAGATAATGGTAGCTTAAAATAGATTGTTGACTATAATTGGATAGTGGATGGATTTTGTTCATTTTGTTAGGATTAATGATAGATTGGATATCAGCCATGAGGAAGAGAGAGGTGTCAAGGATGACCCATGAGGTTCTGGCTTGCAATGAATGGTTGAGATTCTAAAGGCTATGTATGGTTTGAGGGTTCAGGTGATTGAACATGAAGTCCAGATTAAGTAGGTTGGGGCCAAAAGCCTAGGAAGAGATGGGGACATCAAATGATTTCAGGTCTCTTAGAAGTGAAAGGGCAGATAGAGTCAGAATAAGAGAACTGGGAGGATGGATGGGAGCCTGTGGACAGAGGGTGGGGTACTGGTGTATGTAGTTTCCATGGTGGATCAGTTCTACTTGATGACCAGGTCTGGGTTAGGCATGAGCAGAGCAGGCTGAGGTGGAGGGGATGTGGAGGTCAGTGGAGTTGGAAAGGACAGTGAGCTAATAGGCCAGGATGCTGATTGGGTAGTTTGGGCCTGGAGAGGACAACTATGACTTAGGGGCCAAAATCATCAGAGAGCTTGGGATAGTGACCAAATCAGTAGATGATGATAAATAAGGAACAGGTGGGTGACAGGGACTTTAACGAAGCTGGAGCTTTCTATATGAGTGGAGGAAAAATAATAGCTTAGAACCTGCACTGGGGAGCTTTTAAAGACACTGTATTCCCCTTTGATATTTGGATTGTGGGAGAATGAACCCCTCCATTTTTGAGAAAGTAGGTTTTGGTGTAAGGCAGGAGTTGTGGAAACAAAGAAGCTTTGTCAGTGCCAAAACACAAATGTGCTATCGTCTTGTTTGGTTATATATTTTGGTTCCAGGAGTAGCACTTTATACTTTTCATCATCAAAAATTTCATTTTTATGCGTACTGAAATACTTATGGATGCAGTGCTATGACGTCTGGGATGTGCTTCAACATAAGACAGGGCTGATGGGCACAGGTGATAAACGAAGCAAGATTCACCATGCGTTGATAATGCTAAAGCCCAGTAATGGACACATGGAGCTGCCTTGCCTATCTGTTTGGTGCGTGTTTGAATTTTTCTTTATAAAAAGTTACAGAAACCTCATCCTTATAGATTCGGCCCATTGTTTTTGACTGGCACTTTTATGTTCTCATTTTATGAAGCTCTCTTATTCCCTCTCCATGAGGTCCACAAGGACAGATACTTATCCCCATTTTACTGATAACCCTCTCTGATCCTGTTAAGGGACTTATCCAAAGGTAAATATCTGTTTAGCTGCAGATTTAGGACTAGAACTCCCATGTTATTTTGACTACTGGACCAGTACATTCTACCACCTAATCGAGGGAGCTTGTAAGTTTCCATTAAGAGGTGTTAAAATTCAGAGTAATTCTCTCGGGCCTTTGATCTTAGAAACAGTGATCTTCATTTGATTGCAGGTCCACCAAAGGGACATTGCCTTTGCACATGCTATTCCTTCTGCATGGAATGTTCATCCCCATCCCCTAGTTCATCAGTTTAATGCCAATACACCCCTCAAACCTCAACTTAGTCTTCCCCGCCCCCCCCACACACATACTCTGTGCCATCCCATCAATCATTCTGGACACCATGTACAACTCGTGCATGCCTGAAACCATTGGTAGAGGCATTCAGCAAATGAAAAAAACATGGGGGACTAAATAAATACTCTGGATTTAGCCAGTTCATGCATCTGAGGAGTATTTGTGACGTGGTATGAAATTTTGGTGCCGTTTTCTTTTGGGAAACTAAGTCCTGTCCCCTGGGGGTCTTCACTCAAGTATCAGGGTGATTGTCAAGCAAGGTAGAAAGTATTCTAAAACTAAATCACGCATTTTTTTTTTTAAGATTTTGTTTATTTATTTGACAGAGACACTGAGAGAGGAAACACAAGCAGGGGGAGTGAGAGAGGGAGAAGCAGGCTTCCCACGGAGCAGGGAGCTGATGCAGGGCTCGATCCCAGGACCCTGGAACCACAATCTGAGCAGAAGGCAGACGCTTAATGACTGAGCCACCCAGGCACCATCTAAACCACACACTTTTTTCCTTCCATAAAAAACTCCCTGCAGGAGAAGAGGGAGATGAAGAAGGTGGGAAGCAGCAGGTGTTTTTTTTTTTTTTTTTTTTTTTTTTTTTTTTTTTGCAACTGTGTAACTCATATAGCCTCACAGTAGGGGAGGCCCACCACAAGGGGAGATGAAGTGCTCACACAGATGATCAGATAGGTTATAATACCAGCTAATAGCTACAAAGCTCATACAAGGCAATCTCAGTCACTTTTGAAGGAACAGTTTTTCTCTCCCTATAAATGTTCATTAAGAACTGGGCACAATATACTTCTGAAAGAAATGCTTCAGAGAGCTTTGTAAGGTGTGGTTGAGGGCGCCTGCGTGGCTCAGTTGGTTAAGCATCTGCCTTCCGCTCAGGTCCTGATCCCAGGCTCCCGGGATCTAGCCCCACATCGGCCGCCCTGCTCCGCGGGCAGCCTGCTTCTCCCTCTCCCCACCACCCCTCTCTCTCAAATAAATAAATAAATAAATAAATAAATAAAATCTTAAAAAAAGCTGTGGTTGACTTAATGCCATCTTTGTCCTGAAAAAGAGGAGTGGGCTTTCATACCTCGTGTGAGTTTCCAACACACTCATCATACATATGGAGGGAATGTAGGCCGACTTCATCATAACAAATCAAACTTAGAGTTTAATGAAGTCTATCTCCTCTTCCCATCCATTTTGCAACACCCATCCAGCCAATTTCACTGTAAAAAGTGTCATTTCAAAGCCCGTGGGGGGCTCTTACCCTCCCCAGTCAGGGTGGGACCCAGTGGTAAACGGGAGGTGCAGGGAGGGCAGTGTAAAGGCGGCTTTAACATTTTCGGTGAAAAAAAGCCAACTTGTTTGCGGTTTTGATTTGCTTTTAATAACAAGCTCCTTCAACCAAAACTGATGAATTGGCATAAGAACAAGGGTACAAAAGAAACATCAAGGGGGCCTTCCAAATTGCTAACTAAAGGATGAATTCTCTGCTTTGGGTGGCCATCATTTTATCCCTCGGAAACAGGAGATAAAAAGATGCAAAGCTTTTAATATATGCTGCCTGAATATAGAAAGGAACCAATTAGAGCATGTGGCCTGTGGTGTTGTCTTAATACTTTATAATCACATTCCATACTTTAAGCAAATGCAAATTGTCTTGCGCGCTGCCCTTGAAAGGCAATTTCACTGCATACTAAATTTGAAGTAATCACCGATACAGTGTAAATAAAGCCTCTGTTGGGTAAACACCAAAGCATTTTCCACGCGGCACTGCATTTTAAAATAGCTAACTTTATTGTCAGTGAAAAGATAGGCACAAAGTGGATTCAAACCTGCTTAACTTTATTGGAACTAGCTCAGTCGATTACAGAATGGGGTCTCAATCATTACGGAGCCACATACATTCCAAACAGAAGGTGCTTCTTCTCTAGCCATCTGCCAATGCCAGCTATCCATTTTATAAACACATGCCATTAATCACAAGGGAGGCCAGAAGGAGGTTTGATGATTCCATGTAACCCATCGTTGCTACTGGGAAAAAATAAACTCCCACCACTTGTCCTACTGATGATGACTGACACTTGGGAGATCTCTTTCCAAGGATCATGGCGGGCTGAAATGGATGGCAATTAGCCCATAGCTGATGCCTTCCTTTGAAAATATGTTCAGGAAGAATGCACACATTTGAAGTAACCCATTCCATATGTGAAATGAGCAATTGAGATAACAGGAGATTGTATGGCTAACAGACATGAAAATACCATTTATAAAAGTTAGTCCATATGTATGCACTTTAAGCTGCCGCATTATGAGTGTTTAGGCTGTTCATAAAAAGTAGTCTGCACAGTCAGTTTGCTCGTTTTCCAACTGTTGTACCCACCCAACTGTGTAACAAGAGAACACTTGGTGTTTCCTACGGCAGATGATGGCAGATATTTCAGGTTCCTGCTATCCTGTCATCCTGAAACTCGAAAGCAGCATGGAAAATAAATCCTTCATTGAAACAACAATCCAGATACATGATTTTAAAAGAATATTCAAGCTACTTTTATTTAATAAAAAATCATTAATAGGAGTTTTATATCAAGTAAAGTTCATTCTAATGAAGTTTTTCTGTACATGGGACATTGGGGTACAACTGACTTAAAAGGTCCCTAGAGACCACCAGGCAGTACACGTTTAAGACAACAAGGTCACCCTCCTGTCCTGAGGTGCCGGTAAAATGCATAGATAAGTGGGAGTCCAGAAAGATCCCCCAAATGTTTCATATCCACACAACTGTGGAAAGGTGACTAACTTGATGTTCCTCCCATAAACCTGAAATTTTAAAAGGACACCTAGTAGAGATATTCTGAAAAGGCTGAATCTACCTTCTTCGTAAACATAATACACTGACATGGACTTCTTCCATCCCTTAGATGTACGATGTTACTTTAGCAAATTACCTGGGAGTAAAAACTGAGCCAAAAAGGACTGCCTCTGGTATGAGGGGGCAGAGATGCGGCAGAAAGTTCAAGGTAGCACTCAGCCAAGAACTTCCTCCTTTCCCAAAAATACATGAGTCTAAAGAGATGGCTGCCACACAGTGTGGAATGTATGACATTTGTCACCTTACAGAATGTGATTAAAATCATGGCTCCCAGAGCTAGCAAAAATTCTGGCAATGTGTTATAACCACAAAAGGAGTAGATGAAAGGTTTCAATTTATTTGGATTTATTTATTTGGCTAGAAAGCAGCAGTCCCGAAGTTCGCTACTTGTGGCTTCTACTAGTTCAGGACTTTCCCCTTATGACTAAAGGGTAGTATGAACGAGGATTAACACAACTGCGCTTTTAATTTCTATTTGGGATTCACTTGATGACCGAAGACTAATGCGTAGGATGATCACTTCATTACTGAAATGGCAAGACTGGCGGAAAATCACATCACTCTCCCTCTTGTCTCTCCCTCTGCCCCACTGAATGATCCCTCTGGAAGAGAATTAGGAATGGCGCAAAAATACTGTTAAATAGGCCGCCATTCCTGTGGTCACAGAGGAACCCTGTAAGATGATCTGAGGCAGCCAATCCCATAGCAACAGAAGAAGAGAGGTCGATTTCTTCGGGGGGAGTTTCATGTGACTCGGTGTTGAAATGAGGACCAGGACAGGGAAGACCTTGCAAAAGGCACTGCAGGAGAGGCAAGGTAGGAAATCAGAACCCTGGACAAACTATTACTCAAGCCAGGGACGTTTTACAAAATCCGCATGCCCTGGTCCGTGAAGATGCCTTTCCTTAAAACGAGGCTTGCTGTAGATAAGGGTTTCCTGAAAGAAGCATGGTAATTCGGCAAAATGGAAAGCTGTGTTGTGTGATCTTGAAAAAGTCCCGTAACCTCTCTGGGTCTCAGATGCCTCATCACTCAACTGAGGGGGTAGTTCTCTACTGCTACAGCTCCTTCCAGCCACTATGCCTCACAACGTAATATAGCAGGCCTACTCTTCTATTAATCTGGTTTCTAACTAACACATCCCCGAACTTCTACCCCCCACCCTTACCTAACACCCCCCCCACTCCCCTCACCCTCCCATACCCCTGAAACCTGATCTTAATGACATTGTCTGCGGATCTGTCACCTTAATGAAGGGCAGAGAGGTGACACAGAGCAGGGACCCGTGGCAAAAAGCAGTCCTTTTGTGTCCCTGGAGGCAGCCCCATGGCAAAGCTTGGAGCCCTGGCCTCCTTGGTCCCTGTCCACATGTGCATTTCCTGCTGCTCTCCAAAGGTATTCCGAGATGGAGTCACTGGCAGCCAGAAGGGGTAACTAAGGGTACACCTGCA
Organism: Mirounga leonina; assembly: GCF_011800145.1. Lineage (NCBI taxonomy): Eukaryota > Metazoa > Chordata > Mammalia > Carnivora > Phocidae > Mirounga > Mirounga leonina. The sequence continues at coordinate 5,556,017 of NW_023270175.1, forward strand.
GCGCCCCTCTCCCCCCGGCTGCAGCATAGTACTTTGGGCTTCTGATGCTATTCCCTTGGAGGTGATAGTCAACGATGCCTTTTAAGACGTATGCTAAGAATTGGGGAAAACAAAAGGAGTTACTTCCAAGTAGCCACCAGAAAGTCAAAGCATTCGGCCCGTCACCGAAAATGCTTCCTCGTTTTGCCAACGATTGGAAATTTGAGACTGGTGACACAGCCAGTGAGTTTGTGCTGGAGAAGAAATAAACACTAAGCAGATTGGTCTCAGGAAAGGCAAGCGAGCTGTGTTCGTGGCCACACACAGCACCTCATGCAACTCTCCGTCAAGGCCTCTGATGGTCTAACTCCCTAAGAAAGAGGAAGTTGTCCATCACACAGCTAATTTACTCTCCTAGCATCTGAAAGCAATATATTAATTATCCAAATGCATAAATTACTCCAGAGTATATATATGAATGTATGAACCTCCACGAGGGAACCAAAAGAATCCACTTCCAAAGCACCACTGAAATGAAGATAAACACAATCTCCTGGCACAGGGCAGCTGGGAAATTGGGAAGGAAAATTAGCTCCAGCACCCTTCCACACCCCAATATTCCCTGCCTTTTCTCCAGCTTACACAGCTCCCAAAACTATTATTCCCTTTTGTGAGCCCGAGACGAGAGCTCTCTCTCTCTGGATGCTTGTCTAGATGGTAAGTATACAAAACAGCACACGTGCAAATTCTCTCCGACTTCCCACTTCTGAACTACATGTTACACACTGTCTTCCAAACGTACTGTGCTCTTCAATCAAAATGATCTGGAATATGGAAATGCGAAATAAAATTACGCACGTTGAAAACATTCATGTATATCCAGCTATCAACAGTCCAAGGATTTGTATAAATCCACACAATAACTTTAGAGCACATTCTGATTAATCGGTCTTTAGAGGTACTCTCTAAGTGTGTACCAGAGTAAACTGGAGTTTGTATGGTATTACTTAAGTACTACATCGTTTCAATAAAAAGTCCCTTTAAAAAACATCCCCCCCCAACCCTTGTCCTCACCCTCAAAATAAGAACAAACAAAAGGGAAAAATGATTAAAAGCACTCTCGCTGATAAACTGCAGCTCTCGAGAACGCCGTTTAGATGAGATATTCCACCATCTCCGCATCAGGCTCTTGTCCCAGGATCTGAATGGGAGCTTTTCTTTCCAGAGTATTGGAGTGGAAAACAGGGCCATCTAAATGGAAACAGGGGGTTAGAAAGCACTCAGGCACAAGGTAAAGACGCAGATTCCTAGAAATCGACAGCTTGGGAGCCATGAAGCCGATGGCGGATGGAGACTTGCCCGCCCGCCACCCCCTCCCCTTGTTCACCTGAGCATTTACTTCTGCTGGAAGAATGGCCTTGGCTCATCCCTGTTCCCATCCTGGTGTCCCAAGGAGCCATTGACAGACTCTGCCCTTGTGTCTAGTGATGGCTCCCCTTTAGCACACGACCAGCTCTGGCCAAATGACCAACAGTGTCTACGCAGCAGGGTGCCAACAAACAACCTGTAATTGAGGGCAGAGCCCAAAGCTGCCCCGGCATGGAGAATCATTACCTGTCTTATCCGGACTGCAGGTCAAACTTGGTACAGACAAACGACGCGACCCAGAACCGGCAGCTGGACTTGCAGAAGCCTCAGCCGGAGCCACAGCCGGAGCCGGAGCTGGAGCTGGAGGAGCAGCCGCAGCCGGAGCTGGACTTGGCGCTTGAGTCTGAGCCGGATCAGAAGCCTGAGACGCTGTCGGAGCCGGAGCCGGAGCCGGAGCAGCTGGAGCAACCTGAACAGCCGCGGCGGGAGCAACAGCAGCCGCCGCCGCCGCGGCAACGGCAGAGGCCGCGGCTGGAAGCTGAGCAGCGGCGGCTGGAGAAACGGCAGCAGCGAGAGCAGCAGCAGCAGCAGTTGCCGGAGATGGGGCGGCGGCGGCGGCGGCGGCGGCTGGAGCGGCGGCTCCCATGGTGGTGCTGTTGGTGGCAGCGGCAGCGCTGTTGGCGGCAGCGTTGGCAGTGATGGCGGCGGCGGCGGCCGGCGCGGGAACCGACACTGGAGCGACAGCTGCGGTTTTGCTCGGTTCGGTTCCCCGTTCCGTTTGGGTGCTGCAGTCTCGGCTGCCTGTCTTGGAGTGAGCCGAGAGCAGGGGAGTGGACGGCGGCACCGGCGACGGTGTGGAAGGGACAGACTCAGCGCGGTAGTCTCCACCCAGGAGAATACCTAGGAGGCAGAGAGGGAAAAGAGGTGAGAGAGGTACAGGCTCTTCAAACGCAGACCTCTGGTCGCCTCTTCTTCCTTGCAGGAGGTTCAGGAGAAACTTCCCCGGTGCCTCCAGAGAGCCCAGGAATCGGCTGGGCAGGCACCGTCCCTCCTGGTCCTCGTTCTCTACCCGAGCACAAGCTATGAAACCTTGAAATGTCCTGCGAATCTGTTGTGACTCCTTTTTCCGATGGCGACTGACCTCCAAGGAGCTTTCAGAATGCTTCTACTTGGTTCCACTTATTGCCAACATCATCCGTTACCGGATGGCTGGAAAGGATTGGGGGAAGAAGTCTGTGGTCACGGATGAGTGTCATGGTAATCGTGTAACCTAAGGTTCTAATCAGGACCGTGATCCCCAGAATACCTCCTCTACCCAAAAGGACGCTGCAACTCAGAGGGCCAAGAAAGGTATTAGAAGCAACGAAAAGACCTAAAATTAAAATACAAAGGGGCCTCTCGCAGGCTCTAAAAATGCGCCTCGTGATATCCACGATATTTCTGGGCTTTTGATCCGAGGGGAAGGAATGGACAGGAATGGAATGAAAAAGTACACTCAGTTCTCATCTCAGAACATTCTGGTAACAAAACCCTGCCACCCAGCTCCATTCAGCTCAACTAGAACTCTGAGTCCTCCTATTCTATGGGGGCAAAGAACAGAGAAAAATCTGGAAGTCTGACATTTTGACTGACGTGGAGGTCACGTGGGCTCTGGACAAAGACAAAAGGTCTCACATGGCAAGGCCAGATCTGAGAATTTTTTTTAAAGGAAACTGAAGTTGTCTTCCTTCCCACCCAAACAGAACTCAGAATTCTTATCTTCTGAGGCCTTGGCTTCAACCAGTGTTCTCTCAGTGAGACGTCAAGAGTGTGGAGGAGCTCCTCTCAGGAGGACAGAAACCCAACCTGGTATATCATCCTCTCTCTAGATTCCGGACCCTCACTCCTTTTCCTTGCCGAGTGGGCACATATCTAAGTCGGGGCTCCCTTTAAACACGTCACTCGCATCTTCTTTATTTACTGTCATTACCTAGGCTCCCCTTCCAATTCTTGTCATCCCGCTTCTCCTCCATGATGGGGGTGCCGGTCAGGGCGGAAGAATGTGAGAGCAAGCCTGACCCGGCGTTGGAAATGGACATCAGAGACTTTGCAGGTCGCATGGATGACAGCTGCTCTGTCTTACTCGGCTCCTTCCGGGAACGCTGCTGGAGTACTTTGATCATGGCATCCTTCTCAATGATCTGGGCATGGAGGGTCTTAATCCTAGGAGCCAAAGACAGAGAACGTATAAAAACGTTGTCGCCACCTCCATGTTCTGGTCTCATGGCCTGCTTGGACTTGAGCTTCCAGTATCTTTTCGACTGAGGAGTGGTTTACTTATTTCTGGGGCGTAAAGCAAGGGGCGGTGTGCTACGTTTCTTAAAATGCCTTTCTCCACGCCCAGATGAGTAGAGCAGAGCATCCAGGAGTTGTTGCTTAAACCTCAGGAGGCCAAAGTAAGGTCATGGTGGAAAAGAAGGCTGCAGATGAGAGAGTAGACTGATGTAGTGGGTGCCGAAGTGAGGAATCAGAGTCATTGGAACGACGTATTTAGTGAGAAGATGAGAACTACGAATGGGCCACAACTGCAGCTAATAAGTAAATGATCATGAGTTCATAAGAGGTATCAGGGGCCCTACGTCCAAGTTGGAATGGATATTCTCTTACTGTGCACTCTGCTGTATCACAGGGTTGAAGTCCAATGCTAGAAAGAATACCCCAGAGTGCAAATGCCAGCAATACAGTTCTGGCAGAGGGAAGATGGAAAGCAATTACCAAGGCCAATGGGGAAAGCAAGGTAAAGGTCATTGCATTTCAAATCCCAAGTAACAGGCTGGCAGGGGTGCAGGGGTCGGGGGAAGCTGCATTATCGGGTTTCCCGGTTGTGAATGAAGATGCCGCCTGCCCTTCCCTTCTGACCTATCTGGTCTCGATACCTTCTTCTCAGATCTACCAGGGTCCAGATCGGTATTTTACCTGCCCTCCATGTCAAGGCAGCGCTTGTTGGCCATCAAGATTTCTTCCTCCTCTTTCTGGATGCGAGCTTCCAGGGCCGTGTCATAGCTGGTGTTGGGAGAGTGGCTGATTACTGTTGTGTCCCTGGAAGGAAGATGGCAGTGATGATGATGACAAGGCAGCAAAACCAACGAATCCTATCGTCTCCCTCCCAAGTCAAAGGTATTGCTGGAAGACAGTCAAACTCATTAGGAATGGTTGGTTTCTGGACGACTTATTGAAAAGAACCTCCAAGGGGCGCCTGGGTGGCTCAGTCGTTAGGTGTCTGCCTTCGGCTCGGGTCATAATCCCAGGGTCCTGGGATTGAGCCCCGCATCGGGCTCCCTGCTTAGCGGGGAGTCTGCTTCTCCCTCTCCCCCTGCTTGTGTTCCCTCTCTGGCAATATCTCTATCAAATAAATAAATAAAATCTTTAAAAAAAAAAGAACCTCCAAGATAGGAAGGTGCAGCTTTCAGAGCTAGAAGAGGTTTTTGGCATGAGTACAGTTGCAAAAGTCAACGAGGGATTCTACGAGAGGTGCACAGGCTTGCCTTCAGGACTAGACAGATGGCCTCCCAAAGCCTTCTGGCAGAGTTCCTTCGAGGTTTTAGATCATGGCCAGGTAATAGGAAGATATTTATATTTCCACCTCATATTGTTATTTATATTACACATAAGATAGTATCGATTTCCACTTTATTCTCATGACAGTTATAAACGGGAAAAGGCTAGACTTTGCTGAAAGACAGAGAATGTACTACTAGACAGCTCTTGCTATAGATGTAGAACAACTACACTGACTGCTAGACACAAACTATAGACACGTCAACATCGAAGGTCAGATAGAGCATGCGAGCTGAGTGAGAAGCAGGGCCTTTGAATCAGTGCCACTTCATTCCTATCTGACCTACATCAGAAACATTCTAGTGCCAAATCGAAAAGTCTCTTCCCCAACTACACGACTGTTCTCTTGCCAGAGTCCCAACTGCACGAGGCACCATCCTGTTTCATTTGAAAGTGTCTCAGGCCATTAACTCAAAGACTAATTAATAAGTAGTAAAGTGTGTGTGTGTGTGTGTGTGTGTGTGTGTGTGTGTGAGAGAGAGAGAGAGAGAGAGAGAGAGAGAGAGAGAGAGAAGGAGAAGGAGAGGAGGAGGAGGACATGGTGCTGGGGAGAGGGTCTAGCCCATGGGTGGCTGATGTCTAAACAGCACAAGTCAAAGATATATGGGAATCCTATATCGTCCTGATAAATGAGGTCATGCATCTTTCTTTAGTTTATTTAGAACTAGCGGTAGAAAAAAGAGGGAAAGGAATGAAGAAAACTGGATCTTCCTTGAATCACTTGGAGGGAAAAAAAAGGGATTAGGAAGAATATTGATGTAATTATATGGGTCTTCAAGGAAAGCCAACAATAGACCAAGAAAACAATGAACTGGCACAGCTTCATTATACTTCCTTTGAGAACGAGGATCTGTGGGAGAATTTTCTGCTGGCAGCTAGCTGTGTTCTCTTAGCTTAGAGATTGTGACCAGTGCAGATGGGAAGGAAAGGGCAGGGGAATGAAGAGGCAGAGAATTGGTATTAAAGTTAGGGAAATCGGGTGAGTTTTTACAAAACTACTGTTTCCCCAAATGCTTGCACTTTTATATGCAAGGCTGAAACAATGTATTTGAGTGGTGAAATAATTGGGAGAGCAAGAAGGACGAGGACTGCAGTGGCTCTCATCAGTTGCTAAATTCAAAATATTTTAGCATCTCAGAATTCCACACTTGACTCTGGTGAGTTCACCTGCTTCCGGTCCTACGAGGAATGGCTCTTGTGTTCCAAGGTACCCAAGGGGAAATGGCACTGTGTAATGTCTGACTATAGACCACACCAGGGTCAAATCTCACTTTCCCAAGTACTCTGCCACTAACAAATGCTATGAGCTCAGGAAATCAGTTAACTTCTCTAAAGCTCAGTCTCCTCATATGCAAGATAGAAATCATCATCATAACCTTTATCTCGTGGCATTCTGGGGGGATGATGTAAAAGACACAGTGCCAGGCACTGGCACTGTAAAAACACTCAACAAAGTTACCTGTTATTTAAGAAAGAAAAGTACCTAGGTAGAAGGAGGGTAATAAACAAGAGAGGATGACTTTAGAGAATTCCAGCTCAGGGATTCTATCGTGGAGCCAATTCCTGCAGTGCACAGTTCCAAGGGGAAGGCTGCTTCAGAGCCAGGCCTCTCTAAAGAGTGCACGGTGTCTATGGACACTGGGGACACGAGCGTACGGTTTGTCACTGGGGGAGCCGGGCCACTTTCGTTGCATAAAAGATCATTTCGGGGACTCAGAGCCCTGCCAGCTAATTGACATGGACACTGTGAGCTCCTAAGGAATGGAGACTGAAAATGTGGGGTGCTTAGTGAATTCCTACAGAGCTGCCAGGACGGCCTTCAACATCAATCTTCCTTCTAGAAGACTGGGGCTACTAAGCCAATGGCTCAGGCAAAAGCAAGCAAGCACAGTGTTGGAAGGAGCAACCTGACCTAACTTCCAATATTCCGAGATGACCCTTAGGCACATCTGGAGTGAGCTGCTGGCTTGAAAACACCACCTGTGTACTCCAAAATGTAGATCCCTGAATTTGACATCCTACATCTAAATTCTTAAGTAAAGGAGTTTCTGGCGACTCTCCCCCTCTGGTCATCTCTCTCCTTCCTTTGTCCGATGAAGTTATCCCCATCACACTGCTTACACTGCTTTCTCGAATGTCACCCCTGATTTCCTCATTAAAACATCTAGTGTTTTAAACTTTTAAACTTCAAATCCATCTTTTCCTATCGGTAGCATCTGTTTGTTTATTTAATATGTGAACTCGACCGTGAGTGGAGCACTGTGTTTGAAGTTACTGCGATGCTAAAAAGTGGCTAGACATGCATAAGACTAGTCCCTGATGGCAGGAGACTTGCAAGGCGAGGCACAAAAAAAAAAAAAAAAAAAAGACAGGTAAATAATTAATTATTACAGAAGCAAGTCTGAATTTTATTCCAATAGGCACTGAAAATCATTAGAGCTTTTTGAAGGGAGTGAAATGATCCAAGCTGTGCTTTAGAAAGACAGCATTATCTCTGGCCGAAATACAATGGACTTGGGCAAAGCAGTCAGAATGGTTATTGTAATAATCCCAGCCAGAGATACTGAAATCATGAACCAATGCAACAGCAAGGGGAATGGAACAGGCCATAGGAGGCAACTTGGAGACTGTTTAAATGTGGCTGTTGGAGAGAGGGAAGAATGCATGAGAACTTTGTTGTTTCTAAGTCAAATGACTAGAAAAGATGGCACACCACTCATTTTCTGTGCTAGGAAAGTAAGGAGAGATCTTTGGGAAAGCATTATAATGGGTCTTCATTTTAGTTACATCAGAGTTAACATGTCTTATGAATAGACATATGACAATATCCAAATTGTTGACAAGTCTAACTTTAATCTAAGGGATGTCAGACTTACTATTTGAAGCTGTAACAGAGAACAAGATAACTAAGACAGAAGGTAGAACGAAGAGACAGCTGAGGACGGAAACTGAGGAAAGCCTACCGAGGAGGAACAGGTAGGCATGTATAATGTGTGTGAGCAGCTTCTAACCTCTGCTTTCCCCTTCCTTCCTTCTTTCCCAGATTTACATCACCCAAAATAAAAGCAAAACATTGCACATTTGAAGAAGGGAAATGCAAACTTGTAAATGGCATGGCTGATCGGGTTTGTTACCTTTTTATATCCTTTTGCTGCTATTCAGAAATATATTCACCATTTGTGAACTTCAATCTGCATTGACAAATCCGTTCTTCTAGGATGAACTACTCGGTAATAATTTCCCTCATCTATATTAAGCATCTAGAGAATCTCTAGGAGCACAACAACATGGAGTTGTAATCTGGGCCATATTATTGTAATTATTTATAGTATTTTTTAAAAAAAATTATTTATTTGAGAGAGAGAGAAAGCATGAGAGAGGGGAGGGTCAGAGGGAGAAGCAGACTCCCCGCGGAGCAGGGAGCCCGATGTGGGACTCGATCCTGGGACTCCAGGATCATGACCTGAGCTGAAGGCAATGGCTTAACCAACTGAGCCACCCAGGCGCCCCTATTTATAGTATTTTTAAGAGACTAAATAATAAGCCTCAAATAGTACCTCTTGAACAGTTCATAATCCCTATTACACCATCTTGAAATCATCGTATCTGGGGCGCCTGGGTGGCTCAGTTGTTAAGTGTCTGCCTTCGGCTCAGGTCATGGTCCCGGAGTCCTGGGATCGAGCCCCTCATTGGGCTCCTTGCTCGCTGGGAAGCCTGCTTCTCCCTCTCCCACTCCCCCTGCTTGTGTTCCTGCTCTCGCTGTCTCTCTCTGTCAAATAAATAAAATCTTAAAAAAAAAAAAAAAAGAAAAAAAAAAAGAAATCATCTTATCTGGGAAGCAGCAGAGGATAGTGGTGGAAGTGTCAAAATGTCATTTTCAATCCCAGTTCTTCTTTTTAGTAACTGTGTGTGATCTTGGACAAATTATTTAACCTGTCTTTGCTTCAGTTTCCTCATCTGTACAATAGATAATAATACTTATCTCAAAGAATTATTGTGAGGATAAGCAATAATTGTAAAGTACTTAGCAGAGTACCTTATATAGAAAAGACTACATGTGGGCACCTGGGTGGCTCAGTTGGTTAAGCGACTGCCTTCGGCTCAGGTCATGATCCCCGAGTCCCGCGATCGAGTCCCACATCGGGCTTCCTGCTCCCTGGGGAGTCTGCTTCTCCCTCTGACCCTACCCCCTCTTGTGCTCTCTCTCACTCTCTCTCAAATAAATAAATAAAATCTTAAAAAAAAAAAAAAGAAAAGACTACATGTGATTTCTTGCATTGACCACTTTCCCTTTGACAAGGGGTGCTTCGTAGAATTCAAGTGCTAACAGGGGTAAAAATTGATCACCTAATAGGTTTTCTCACCTGAGAAAAGACAGTTGTCTGTTATTATATTCAAATCTGTATTTTATTATTCACAATGGCCAAAAAAGGGAAACAATCCAAATATCCATCATCAAGTGAATGGATAAGCACCTGTGGTATGACCCAAACTATGGAACACTACTCAGCAGCGAAAAGAAATAAAATACTGATACATGCATCAGCTTGTACAAATCTCAAAATAATGATGCCAGGTGAAGGAAATCAAACATAAAGAGTATACACTAGGGGCACCTGGATGGCTCAGTCATTAAGCGTCTGCCTTCGGCTCAGGTCATGATCCCAGGGTCCTGGGATGGAACCCCGCATCGGGCTCCCTGCTCAGCAGGAAGCCTGCTTCTCCCTCTCCCATTCCCCCTGCTTGTGTTCCCTCTCTTGCTGTGTCTCTCTCTGTCAAATACATAAAAAAAAAAAAAAAGAGTATACACTATATGAGTCCTTTTATACAACATTCTAGAAAAGGCAAAACTATAATGACCAAAAAACAGATGAACTGTTGTCTGGGGCCAGGTGGGGGAGGAAGGGATCAAGTTGAAGGGGCACAAGAGCACTTTAGAATGTGTCCTCTATCTTGACTGTGGTGGCGGCTCCATTATTGTATACACCTGCCAACATGCATCAACCCATACACTTGAACTAGGCGTTTTCTTGGTATGTAAATAATACCTTAATTGAAAAGATTCTACAACTACCATTGATACCACCCAAGCAACATCTCCTAAATGTGCAACCTGTTATCTCCCTATGAGATATTACACTGAGAATATATTAAAGTTTGAGATACTAGCGGAATACACAGGAACCAAGCAGGTCATTAAAATGTGGCACTAGATTTAGGGATTTTGTTATAGAGTTAGCAATCATTTCCCTCTCTTTCACTTCTTCTTTTCTCCTTCCTTCCTTTTTACTTCTTTCTCTCCTTCCTTACTCAAATACATGTTGAGCACATTCTATCTTCAGCCAATACCCTAGGCACTTAAAAATTATTTAGAAAGAAAACAATGTAAAGCTTTTACCACAGAAGGGGGCAAAGAGCAGAACCTTGGTCAAAGTTTTAGGGCTGAGAGGAGACAGAATGGACAGAAAAGGAATGGCAAGAGATGTTGGAAGGGAAGGTGGAAAAGCTCACAGGTTCTGAAAGAAAGTTTTCTGAATGCTCCCTTCCAAATTTGAAATCTCACTGAGGAAGGAGGAAAAGGAAACTAGTCTCTGTGGCCAAGCATAAGAGGCATTGTCTTTGAAAAAAATAGTATAGTCCTGGAAATAGAAGGTTCTAGAGGAATTGCCTAGTCCAATTTTCTCACTTTGCAGGAATTTGAACACAATCTCTCAATTTCTCCTGTGGGCTGGATTAATAGGCATGCAAAAAGTATACAGTCCCGATACACGATGCTTGCCTGAGGAACTAACATAAGGTATTTCTACTAGGTGGAAACTCGCTGCTTTTTATCATATGAAATGATAAGCATGCACATTTTACTAAAAACAGTGATTCCATGGAAACTTTCTACCTGGTGATTTAAAAGAATTTGACTTAAATCTACCTTACGGAAGGCAACAGATGCTGGAAAGAAATCTGTCTGAAAGGGGTTTTCCCCCAATACTCAAAACTTTCCAGGGAGGAAGGAAGAGGGGGTCGTTTCTTTATACAAGGACCCCGGGGACAACATTCTAGCTTTCCTGCCTTTCCTGACCTGAAGTCTATTCTGGAGTTCGTTTTAGCGTCGAACGTCCCAGCACCGAGAACCTTGGCTGTCCACCATTTTCTCACACGGCACACCTTCACGAGCGGTATCTGTCTCGGTTTCTGTGCAATGAGAATAGAAATCGTCCTGCATCTCCTTTACAGATTTAGGGTTGCCTGAATAACCTTTGTGAAATAAGCACAGGCCACAGGTGTTTCTCTTGGGAGGTAGCAGCCAAAATGACGCTTAATTGTGCTTCTAATCTGCCTACAAACTTCCTGACCATCTTCGAGAGCAGCTGGGGCTTCCGCACACTCTGCTACCGCCCTGGCATGTACTGAGCACACCGTTTGCAGAAAACAAAGACAGGTCAGCTTAAGCCCATGAGGACCTCAAAATTGGGGCAGAGGCGATTCCGATCCATTTAAGGTTTATAGAGGATACCTGGAGATGGGCGGAGTGTGTTAGAGAAACGTAAGATGTCTTCCTGGAGAACTGGGAGTAGGTTTTCAAACCACCAGCCCAGCTCTTCAGCACTGCCTTCCCTCTGATTTGGCATGAGAAGGAATCACAGATAAAATGTATTCGCCACCCCCTCCGCACAGCACACACATCCCAGCCTGCACTCTGGCAAGCGTTTCCAGATTCCTCCAGCTTACCATGTTTAGGAGAACATTAAAAACAGCACCGTGGTTCTTAATAACTTTCTGCGTAGAGACTCTATGGCCTCTCTCAGATACCCAACTGCAGACCCAGGCTCTGTCCATCTCTCCAACAAGCAAACATGAAAGGGGCAAGACAGCCAGACAAGGTAAGAGCACAGTTTCCTCCAAAGACCAATGTTTAATGTTTTCACATGAAAGGGGCAAGGAGGCAAAAAAAAAAAAAAAAAAAAAAATCCTCCTGCCACTTTCTCTCCCTGACCAAATGGAATGTGACCGTTTCCATGTGATGCACTCATGGCCGCAGAGAATGTGGCATACCTGGGGTGAGCCAGAGCTATCAAATGGCGGCACCACTCCTGAGTGACATTTAATTTCTGAGTGGCATTTCTCTGGCGAGGCCTCCACTCCAGTCCCGGGGCTCAACAAAGAAAGCTAGACACGTGGCTGCAAGAAGCCGTGGCTCTGGTGAAAAGAGGTGCGCGAACGTTCGGTTGATCCCACCTGCAATGTTTCTGGCTCCCGAGGAAAGCCGAGCTAGGATTCCAGTAAGTTCATAAGTCAACATTAATTTTCAAATTCTTGACCCTCTGCCCTCACAGTCCCTGCTTCACCAGATGAAAGAAAACACATTTAAGCAGAAATTGGGGAGGCGGGGGCGGGGAAGAGCATTACAGGAAAAACAAGAAAAAACACTGAAAAATCTTTTCATCAGTCACCTTTCTGTTTTGCCCCCCCCCCCCCGCGCCCCTCCCCCTACCCCTGGGCCCTTCAAGCAGTGACTCTGGCCGCCAGCTCCTTACCTCTGAGCAGCTACGGTCGCGGCAGCATCTAGAGCGAAATGTCTCATCACGTTCTCCTCCAAATACTTCTGCTCCCACTTAGTCATATCGGCTTCCAGGGCCAGGATCCTCTCCTCCTTCTCACGGAGGAGCTCCATCAACGCCGTGGCATTGTATTCAGAAACGTTGGTGGGCTGAGAGTTGCCCTGGCGCTGGTTGGGGAGATGAGGGAGACCCCTCAGGTTAGTGCAAGAAGCGTGGTGGCCGAGTCCCGTTCGAAGAGCCCCCCATTCTTGGAGAGGATTACTGCCCCAGCCACTTCAGTTTGGATTCTGATTCAGAAGCAAAGGAAATTCAGATTTCCTCCTAAGGCCCGGGACTCTCAACTTTGGGCTTGAATAGGAGACTCCTTTGATCAGGAAAGAAGCTTGTCATATCCAATGGTCATGCTGCTCAGAAAGCGGATCGGTGGCTGAAAAAAAAAATCGCTATCCCTGCCTGCCAGCATGGTACACAACAGAAAGGGACATTAAAAATCTAGGATTTGGGCCCTACCTTGCCCCTAACTTGTTGTGTAGCCTTAAGTGAGTCATGCAACCTTTTCTGAGTCTTGATTTTCTCCCATCTAAAAATGAGGAGGGGTACGGGGTGCCTGGGTGGCTCTGTCGGTTAAGTGGCTACCTTCGGATCAGGTCATGATCCCAGGGTCCTGGGATCGAGCCCCACATCAGGCTCCCTGCTCAGTGGGAGTCTGCTTCTCCCTCTCCCTCTGCCTGCTGCTCCCCCTGCTTGTGCTCTCTCTGTCAAATAGATAAATAAAATCTTTTTAAACAAATAAATAAATACATAAAAATGAGGACAGGCATGGTCAGATGATTCTAAAGACCACATCCAATTCTAAAATGTCTAAGAGTCTATTTGCACAGCATCTTCACTTCTTACAGGGTCTACTGCTCATCTGAAGATAAAAGGCAAGGGATAATAGGCATTAAGGATTTTGCTGGGACAGGAAGCTAAGGAAGCCGACTTCATCTTTACCATGAGGAGGCAGTCTGGAAGTAAGGTCGGGTGGGACGGAAGACCGAAAAGATGAGCCAAAGTGCGGTTTTTGTCTTCACGTCAGACACCAAATGAAGCATAACCAAACCAGGAACGATCTCATTTTCTTAAGTTCTCCATACCTGCTGAATCCTGAGGGACTCCAGTTCCCTCTCTAGCCGTGTCCGGAGACGATGTTCCAACTGCTCGCGTTTTTCACATGCTGCCTGGAGCTGTACGAGGGCTTGCTGCATCTTCTCCACCTTATCCACATACACCTGCTTCTTTTTCAGCTGAAATTCCAGGGTGGGAGAGTTGCAAGATGGAACAAAAGAGAACAACGGGGTCAGTTATGCAGCCCCCAAATCCAGCCTTGTGTTTAGATCTCTTTCTGTCCAGCTCCAAAAAAAAAAAAAAAAGAATGAATGGCAAGAAGGTCCTTCGTGATGAGTGGTATGCTGTCTTGTATTTAGCGTACAGAGAATGTGACAAGGAAGAGGAATTAAGAGCTCCCTTTTATTTTATTATTTTTTTAAAGATTTATTTATTTATTTGAGAGAGTGAGAATGAGAGAGAGTACATGAGAGGGGGGAGGGTCAGAGGGAGAAGCAGGCTCCTCGCTGAGCAGGGAGCCCGATGCGGGACTCGATCCAGGGACTCCAGGATCATGACCTGAGCCGAAGGCAGTCGCCCAACCAACTGAGCCACCCAGGCGCCCCAGGAGCTCCCTTTTATTTTTGCTTCTTTCCCCACCTCTCTGTCTTCCCCAGACCTATTTCCATCAGTGGAGTCTGTCTTAGATGGCAAGCTTTTAAAATTATTAAAACAATAATCCTGATGGGAAGGTCCTCACCTCTGCTCTTCTTCACTCTAAACTGGAATACTCTGGGGGCAGTGATATCTTATTTTGGTCATTAGAGTAGAGAAATTCTAAAAAAAATAAAATGGGGGCTCTCCAGGGAGAAAACCTTAATTTGGTATGGAAGGAAACCGCCCCCCCCCACCACCATATAGGTGTCTCCTCTCCAAGCGACAGAGAATGGGTGCTGAAGGTACAAGGAAGCCAGAATTGTCTTTTTGAAGCCCGTGGTACTTGTAATTACCCAATATGGGCATCGCTGCTCTCTTGGACAGTTTCTGCTTCTCAAAAGTGAAGCTACCATACAATGGTTTTAGAGTTTTTAATCTCCTCACTGACTAGCACTGTCCCACTAGATATTTATTTAAAAAACACAGGTTATTTGCAATTTCTGCCTCAGTCATGAGCCTGAGTGGGTAACAGTGGGCCATAATCTCTCAACTTTATTCTGGGACCTTTAAAGATATCTAAAGACTCGAACTAATGAGTCGAATCTAAGACAAAATGAGTCAAACACGATTCTTCCTCTTTCCAAGCCAATGAGCCATAACTAAAAGCAAAGGGGGAAGCAGGTTGGGACTAAGAAACTGAGTTATTTGTATCCTTGTAATTCATAAGCTAAATCCTCGCTCCCCTGGAATGGAGGAATGAGGAGGATCTCGGGGCTCTTTACAGAAGGCGTACACCGCCCCAACACTTAAGACAGGGTTAAATGCAGCCTTCCCAGTTTGTTAGTCAACAAAGAGGTTCTGCTTTTCATCATATTTGTGGGGTGCCTCTTGCTAATAAAATCAACCCATGGACTCTTTCTCAAGTTCCTCCAAGCCAGTCACATCTGTCACTATCATCTTCATGGAAGCTGAGGTTAGGGATACTTTCACTATTAAGATCCAAATCAAAATATTATTGATAACCTTGTCAAAAGGAAATTGAAGAATTCAGCTCAACTCTAACTTTTCAACAAATTCCCAAGCCCTTGAGCTACCTAGGCAGAGAGTTGCAACGTTAGACGTTACCCAATGTTCCCGTCTTGCTCACCCCCATTTAGCTGGGAACAAGCCAGCAGGACCAACCCGCGACTCCCCCATTGCAGAAACCAGGTAACTTCTTAATGGTAATGAGTCCAAATCACTGCTGTCTAGAAGGTCCAGTCAGACAGCAAAAGCCTGTGCTGAACTGTCCTTGTCTTATATCTGTCTTCTCCCCAAATCAGAATTGCTAAACTTTATCTAGGTTGCAGAAAACCTATCTTATATTTTCCCACCAGACCTGTGGTATGCTTTGCCTAGGTGACTGAGAAAAGAAAACTTAAAAATTTTTTTGCCTATACTTTTTCATTCCAAGACCTAGTTCAATTTAGCCTTGTAAACCGGTTGAGGTGAGTTGGAAGTCTACATGTTTTTATCTACTCGACCTTTCCCTAGGAAATAAAACCAACCATAATCACCATTCTCTTTCTCTCAGTAAGCTTACACTTTTCTTTCCTGGGATGGGTGACTATTTGTAACAACACTGACTAGGGCAATGAAGACTGTTAGGCCATGGATGTCTTTGCCTTCCTATTTGCTAAGCTTTGAATAACTGGAGAGCAGGGAATATTCTCTATCTTCACCTTTTAGGTTCTATAATCCTCATGAGCTATTTAAAGGTGAATGCATTTATTTGTGAATCACTCTGAAAATCCTAAGGGAGCAGTGCAATGTTAATGCAGAGGATGTTAACTATAATTACTCAGGCTTACAGCAGTTATACTTAAAGGCAATTAAAGTGAGCATGCAGTTCTTGCCTTGATGGTAAAGTACTCTGGTGTAAGCACAGAGAACTGAAAAAGCAGCAGTCCAGGGCTAGGTGGATATCTCCATGTCCTCCCTTTCTTGAGAAAGGAAACCTTAACATCTTAGCAAAAGCATCTCCAGCAGCAGGAGTCACTGAGCCAACCCTCTGGAAGGGAAAAGCAACAAAGGCCCAGGAACTTTTCTGAGTTGGCTGAAGATAGGCATGCAGGTCAGACAACATCCACAAAACAGGCCGAGAGAAGTCCAATTATGCTTTGTCACCGGGATGATTATACATAAGGTACCAGGACCACTGCTGCTGGCATAATTCTCCTCCTACGTCTTTTATAAGAAGAATGAGGATAGCCCACCCATAAATGCCAGGGTCACCTAGTAAATGCTTAATTCCTAGATAACTTATGACAGAAAAGGACAACTCGAGGATGTTACCAATGTGAGACCCTATAGATGAAATCAACAGGTCAGCTATATTCTGTTATGTACTCTGTTTTCTAGAGCTCATCTTCCTTCCTTCCTTCCTTCCTTCCTTCCTTCCTTCCTTCCTTCCTTCCTTCCTTCCTTCCTTCCTTCCTTTCTTCTCTCTCTCTCTCTCTCTCTTTCTTTCTTTCTTTCTCTCTCTCTCTTTCTTTCTTTCAGAGAGGGAGGAGAAGGGGCAGAGGGAGAAAGAGAATGTTAAGCAGGATCCATGCCCAGCGAGGAGCCCGACACAGGGCTCGATCTAATGACCCTGAGATCATGACCTGAGCCAAAATCAAGAGTCGGATGCTCAACTGACTGAGCCACCCAGATGCCCCTAGATCTCATCTATATTTAGAAAGGACCAAAGGTCTATATGGTTTATTAATTCCTCTACTATCATTATATGCTTCACTTTTACCTTCCTCATGATAAATCCCCTTTTCTTTTCTGACTCGCCTCTGTATACTTATCTCCTGTGCTAAGCTCCTCAAATGTTAGATTGGTAATGAGGACATTCTGGGTCCCCAGCTTCGCCTTCCAATGTCATCAGAAATGTCAGTGGTTCCTTCTTAGGTAAAGAGAGAGGCCACATACTAAAGTGGTTATGGTTATGAGCTTTGGCCTCAGACTGAGTTCAAATCCTGGTTCTCCCACTCACTAGTTATGCAACCTTAGGTAAGACACAATCTCTCTGAGCTTCCATTTATTCATTCATCAACAACATGGAGATGATGATGTGATATATCTCTATAAAAATCAAATGAGATAACACATGAAGTGCTTAGTAGACCACCCAGGACAAAAAGTACTGTTCTTTTTTTTAAAGAAAAAGTTAATGCCAAATCACACATGCTCTAATCCTTTCAACTTGGAACATTCATGCCAGATAGCCTTGATATGGTTTTCATTATTTCAATCTCTCATTATCACATTAGTGTCTAATTAAGACAAACCAAACAGACAAATAACAACAAAGAGAGAAACAGATTGATAAATACAGAGAACAAACTGGCGGTTGCCAAAGGGGAGAGGAGTGGGGGAATGGGCAAAATGGGTGAAGGGGATTAAGAGGTACAAACTTCCAGTTATAAAATAAATAAGTCATGGGGATGAAAAGCACGGCATAAAGAATGTAGCCAATAATATTGTAATACACTTATCATGGTGAGCATTTTATCATGTACATAATTGTTGAATCACTGTGTTGTACACCTCCAACTAATATTATATGTCAACTATACTTAAAGATAAAAAAACTTAAAGACATTAAAAATACAGCCATTTTCCCCTAGGAAGACGTATAAAACTAAGCCTTGGGGCAGTTGGGTGGCTCAGTCAGTTAAGCATCTGACTGTTGATTTTAGCTGGGGTCATGATCTCATGGTCGTGAGATTGAGCCCCATGTTGGGCTCCACACTGGGCGCTGAGCCTGATTAAGATTCTCTCTCTCTCCCTTTGCTCCCCCCCAAAAAAAAAACTAAGCCTCAAACACTTCATATGACAGAGCTTCAGATATCTTTATAGGACAAGGCCATTCATTGGAGGTACAATTAAAAGCAAGCACTAAGTTGCTGCAAGGACACCATCTTTTCTCCAAATGACCTGATTTTGGGGGCACCTCCACTTTATGAGAAATAAATACTTTACTTATGGTCAACGGTACTGTTGAAAAGAGCCATAGGCAGAGCTCATTCCCCACCACATGCACGCACGCACACCATCAGATATTTCTACTTGACAACAAATGAAAGGTAAAGGAACAAAGTGGTAACCAGGAGACTTGGATTCTAGCCCTAGCTCTGCTACTGATGGTAATTTGCTTCCCTGTTTTCGGCCTCAGAGTCCCCATTTGTTAAAAATGAGGAGGGTTGGGGCGCCTGGGTGGCTCAGTCGTTAAGCGTCTGCCTTCGGCTCAGGTCATGATCCCAGGGTCCTGGGATTGAGCCCCGCATCAGGCTCTCTGCTCAGCAGGAGGCCTGCTTCTCCCTCTCCCAATCCCTCTGCTTGTGTTCCCTCTCTCGCTGTCTGTCAAAAAAAAAAAAAAAAAAATGAGGAGGGTTTTAGGAGTCAGCCAAGCAAACTGGTCAGCAGCAGGCCAAATCCATTCATCCCCATCCACGTATATACTGGTTATAGATGCCTTCTGGCTAGATTGGCAGAGCTGAGCAGGCCTATGGTCTACAAAGCTGAAACTATTTACTATCTGGTCCTTTGTAGATAAAATGCCAGACCCTGGAGTGATTTTCAAACTGTTCTGTGGAGTGCTTCAGAGGCCACTATGGTGGGTACGTTGTATCAGATGGCTTCTCTTTTATGTGTTTTATATATTAGGGTTCTGCGTAAAATTTAATTTCCAAAAAAGATTACTACATTTATACTATATTACCTCACTCCATCATCTTTCATACTTAACTCTTCAGCATGGTTAAATAATTTAAGGTTCCTGAGGACCCCATGGCATTTCACGCCTCATTGCCTTTGGGTGTGGCATTCTCCCTCTTAGGAGAGGACCACTGACCAGTAGGTTTTAAGAAGTTAAAAAAAAAAGCTACATAGGCTAGATAGTCTCAGATGGTCTCTGATAGTCTTTCAATTCACAGGTATTTTATGGATCTGCTCTTCCCCTTTTCACCTCCAACGCTGACCAATAACTAAGATAGGAGGCAAAATGAAATCCTAGAATTCTGTATGGGCACATTCTTGGAGGTAAAAACAAAATAGAAGTTGTGCCTCAGTTTGTGTGTATGTACATGTAAAAGACAGAACATATAACGTGTGTACTCTCCATAGGATCCTAGATGATTTGTTTTTCTGTGTCTTCAGTATTCATGGAAGTGAAAGTTCACTTGAAAAGTTTCTAAAGCCAAGGTGGTGGCTCAGGTCTAGAGATGAGTACCCATGCACCTCCACAAGAAGCCAAGTAAATCCATCATTTAAACCAAATTCCCTCCAGATATTCAGTGAATAGGGGAAATCATTCTATCCATTCAAGTTTTCTTACCAAAGGTCAATTTTCAAAAACTTGTCAAAGCTTCCCTTCCCTTGCTTTTTTTTTTTAATTCTATGTTCTCCTAACATGGTTCCTTAAATCACTCTTACTTTCTGTCTCGATACTTTAGACCCACCTTCCCTTCCAACCCCATCCCTACCTCTTGCTATACCACAAAGGTCTAATCTACGATAGTTTATTCTTTTGCATCTATACCAATGGTTCTTGACCGGGGGCTATTTCTACCCCAGGGATCATGCAGCAATGTGTGGCAACGTTTTTGGTTGTTACAGCTAGGGGTAGGTTGCTACTAGCTTCTTGTAGGTAGAAACCAGGTAGACTGCTAAACATCCCACAGTGCACAAGACAGCCTCCTCTATTACTATCAGTGAAGAATTATCTGGCCCCAAATGCCAATAATATTGAGATCAAGAATCCTTGATCTACACTTCAGGACTACTGGAGATCTCATTCATGCCACACTTTCAACAACTGCTTATATTCACATTTTAATGTTATCATGCTCTCTTTTTTTTTTTTTTTTTTTTTTTTTTTTTTTTTTTTTTTTTTTTTTTAATTTTTTTTTTTATTCTTATGTTAATCCCCTTACATTACAACATTAGTTTTAGATGAAGTGTTCCATGATTCATTGTTTGTGCACAACACCCAGTGCTCCATGCAGAATGTGCCCTCCTAAATACCCACCACCAGGCTAACCCACCCTCCCACCCCCCTCCCCTATAGAACCCTGTTTGTTTTTCAGAGTCCATCATCTCTCATGGTTCGTCTACCCCTCCGATTTCCCCCACTTCATTCTTCCCCTCCCGCTACCTTCTTCTTCTTCTTCTTTTTTTTTTTTTTTTATCATATATTTTATTTTTTGTTTCAGAGGTACAGATCTGAGATTCAACAGTCTTGCACAATTCACAGCGTTTACCAGAGCACATACACTCCCCATTGTCTATCACCCAGTCCCCCCATCCCTCCCATCCCACCCCCCACTCCAACAACACTCAGTTTGTTTCCTGCGATTAAGAATTCCTCATATCAGTGAGATCATATGATACATGTCTTTCTCTGTTTGACTTATTTCACTCAACATAATACCCTCCAGTTCCATCCACGTCGTTGCAAATGGCAAGATCTCATTCCTTTTGATGGCTGCATAATATTCCATTGTATATATATACCACATCTTCTTTATCCATTCATCTGTCGATGGACATCTTGGCTCTTTCCACAGTTTGGCTATTGTGGACATTGCTGCTATAAACATCGGGGTGCACGTACCCCTTCGGATCCCTACTTTTGTATCTTTGGGGTAAATACCCAGTAGTGCAATTGCTGGATCATATGGTAGCTCTATTTTCAACTTTTTGAGGAACCTCCATACAGTTTTCCAGAGTGGCTGCACCAGTTTGCATTCCCACCAACAGTGTAGGAGGGTTCCCCTTTCTCCGCATCCCCGCCAACATCTGTCGTTTCCTGACTTGTTAATTTTAGCCATTCTGACTGGTGTGAGGTGGTATCTCATTGAGGTTTTGATTTGGATTTCCCTGATGCCGAGCGATATTGAGCACTTTTTCATGTGTCTGTTGGCCATTTGGATGTCTTCTTTGGAAAAATGTCTGTTCATGTCTTCTGCCCATTTCTTAATTGGATTCTTTGTTCTTTGGGTGTTGAGTTTGATGAGTTCTTTATAGATTTTGGATACTAGCCCTTTATCTGATATGTCATTTGCAAATATCTTCTCCCATTCTGTCGGTTGTCTTTTGGTTTTGTTGACTGTTTCCTTTGCTTTGCAAAAGCTTTTTATCTTGATGAAGTCCCAATAGTTCATTTTTGCCCTTGCTTCCCTTGCCTTTGGCGATGTTTCTAGGAAGAAGTTGCTTCGGCTGAGGTCAAAGAGGTTGTTGCCTGTGTTCTCCTTTAGGATTTTGATGGACTCCTGTCTCACATTGAGGTCTTTCAACCATTTGGAGTCTATTTTTGTGTGTGGTGTAAGGAAGTGGTCCAGTTTCATTCTTCTGCATGTGTCTATCCAATTTTCCCAACACCATTTGTTGAAGAGACTGTCTTTGTTCCATTGGACATTCTTTCCTGCTTTGTCGAAGATTAGTTGACCATAGAGTTGAGGGTCCATTTCTGGGCTCTCTATTCTGTTCCATTGATCTATGTGTCTGTTTTTGTGCCAGTACCATGCTGTCTTGATGATGACAGCTTTGTAATAGAGCTTGAAGTCCGGAATTGTGATGCCACCGGCTTTGCTTTTCTTTTTCAATATTCCTCTGGCTATGCGGGGTCTTTTCTGGTTCCATACAAATTTTAGGATTATTTGTTCCATTTCTTTGAAAAAAGTGGATGGTATTTTGATGGGGATTGCATTGAATGTGTAGATTGCTCTAGGTAGCATTGACATCTTCACAATATTTGTTCTTCCAATCCATGAGCATGGGACGTTTTTCCATTTCTTTGTGTCTTCCTCAATTTCTTTCATGAGTATTTTATAGTTTTCTGAGTACAGATCCTTTGTCTCTTTGGTTAGATTTATTCCTAGGTATCTTATGGTTTTGGGTGCAATTGTAAATGGGATGGACTCCTTAATTTCTCTTTCTTCTGTCTTGTTGTTGGTGTATAGGAATGCCACTGACTTCTGTGCATTGATTTTATATCCTGCCACTTTACTGAATTCCTGTATGAGTTCTAGCAGTTTTGGGGTGGAGTCTTTTGGGTTTTCCACATAAAGTATCATATCATCTGCAAAGAGTGAGAGTTTGACTTCTTCTTTGCCAATTTGGATGCCTTTGATTTCTTTTTGTTGTCTGATTGCTGTGGCTAGGACTTCCAATACTATGTTGAATAGCAGTGGTGATAGTGGACATCCCTGCCGCGTTCCTGACCTTAGGGGGAAAGCTCTCAGTTTTTCCCCATTGAGAATAATATTTGCTGTAGGTTTTTCATAGATGGCTTTTATGATATTGAGGTATGTACCCTCTATCCCTATACTCTGAAGAGTTTTAATCAAGAAAGGATGCTGTACTTTGTCAAAAGCTTTTTCTGCATCTATTGAGAGGATCATATGATTCTTGTTCTTTCCTTTGTTAATGTACTGTATCACATTGATTGATTTGCGGATGTTGAACCAACCTTGCAGCCCAGGGATAAATCCCACTTGGTCATGGTGAATAATTCTTTTAATGTACTGTTGGATCCTATTGGCTAGTATTTTGGTGAGAATTTTTGCATCCATGTTCATCAGGGATATTGGTCTGTAATTCTCCTTTTTGATGGGGTCTTTGTCTGGTTTGGGGATCAAGGTAATGCTGGCCTCATAAAATGAGTTTGGAAGTTTTCCTTCCATTTCGATTTTTTGGAACAGTTTCAGAAGAATAGGTATTAATTCTTCTTGAAATGTTTGGTAGAATTCCCCTGGGAAGCCATCTGGCCCTGGGCTTTTGTTTTTTGGGAGATTTTTGATGACTGCTTCAATTTCCTTAGTGGTTATAGGTCTGTTCAGGTTTTCTATTTCATCCTGGTTCAGTTTTGGTAGTTGATACATCTCTAGGAATGCATCCATCTCTTCCAGGTTATCTAATTTGCTGGCATAGAGTTGCTCATAATATGTTCTTATAATTGTTTGTATTTCTTTGGTGTTGGTTGTGATCTCTCCTCTTTCATTCATGATTTTGTTGATTTGGGTCATTTCTCTTCTCTTTTTGATAAGTCTGGCCAGGGGTTTATCAATCTTGTTAATTCTTTCAAAGAACCAGCTCCTAGTTTCGTTGATCTGTTCTACTGTTCTTTTAGTTTCTATTTCATTGATTTCTGCTCTGATCTTTATGATTTCTCTTCTCCTGCTGGGTTTAGGCTTTATTTGCTGTTCTTTCTCCAGCTCCTTTAGGTGTAGGGTTAGGTTGTGTACTTGAGACCTTTCTTGTTTCTTGAGAAAGGCTTGTATTGCTATATACTTTCCTCTTAGGACTGCCTTTGCTGCATCCCAAAGATTTTGAACAGTTGTGTTTTCATTTTCATTGGTTTCCATGTATTTTTTTAATTCTTCTTTAATTTCCTGGTTGACCCATTCATTCTTCAGTAGGATGTTCTTTAGCCTCCATGTATTTGAGTTCTTTCCGACTTTCCTCTTGGGATTGAGTTCTAGTTTCAAAGCATTGTGGTCTGAAAATAGGCAGGGAATGATCCCAATCTTTTGGTACCGGTTGAGACCTGATTTATGACCTAGGATGTGGTCGATTCTGGAGAATGTTCCATGGGCAGTAGAGAAGAATGTGTATTCCATTGCTTTGGGGTGGAATGTTCTGAATATGTCTGTGAAGTCCATTTGGTCCAGTGTGTCATTTAAAGTCTTTATTTCCTTGTTGATCTTTTGCTTAGATGATCTGTCCATTTCAGTGAGGGGGATGTTAAAGTCCCCCACTATTATTGTATTGTTGTTGATGTGTTTCTTTGCTTTTGTTATTAATTGCCTTATATAATTGGCTGCTCCCATGTTAGGGGCATAGATATTTACAATTGTTAGATCTTCTTGTTGGATAGATCCTTTAAGTATGATATAGTGTCCTTCCTCATCTCTTATTACAGTCTTTGGTTTAAAATCTAATTTGTCTGATATAAGGATTGCCACCCCAGCTTTCTTTTGGTGTCCATTAGCATGGTAAATGGTTTTCCACCCCCTCACTTTCAATCTGGGGGTGTCTTTGGGTCTAAAATGAGTCTCTTGCAGACAGCATATCGATGGATCTTGTTTTTTAATCCAGTCTGTTAGCCTGTGTCTTTTGATTGGGGCATTTAGCCCATTTACATTCAAGGTAACTATTGAAAGATAGGAATTTAGTGCCATTGTATTGCCTGTAAGGTGACTGTTACCGTATATTGTCTGTGTTCCTTTCTGGTCTATGTTGCTTTTAGGGTCTCTCTTTGCTTAGAGGACCCCTTTCAATATTTCTTGTAGGGCTGGTTTTGTGTTTGCAAATTCCTTTAGTTTTTGTTTGTCCTGGAAGCTTTTTATCTCTCCTTCAATTTTCAATGACAGCCTAGCTGGATAGAGTATTCTTGGCTGCATATTTTTCTCATTTAGTGCTCTGAATATATCCTGCCAGTCCTTTCTGGCCTGCCAGGTCTCTGTGGATAGGTCTGTTGCCAATCTAATGTTTCTACCATTGTAGGTTACATATCTCTTCTCCCGAGCTGCTTTCAGGATTTTCTCTTTGTCTATGAGACTCGTAAGTTTTACTATTAGATGTCGGGGTGTTGACCTATTTTTATTGATTTTGAGAGGGGTTCTCTGTGCTTCCTGGATTTTCATGCCTGTTTCTTTCCCCAAATTAGGGAAGTTCTCTGCTATAATTTGCTCCATTATACCTTCTGCCCCCCTCTCTCTTTCTTCTTCTTCTGGGATCCCAATTATTCTAATGTTGTTTCGTCTTATGGTATCACTTATCTCTCGAATTCTGCCCTCATGATCCAGTAGTTGTTTATCTCTCTTTTTCTCAGCTTCTTTATTTTCCAGCATTTCATCTTCTATATTACTGATTCTCTCTTCTGCCTCATTTATTCTAGCAGTTAGCGCCCCCATTTTTGATTGCACCTCATTAATAGCCTTTTTGATTTCTACTTGGTTGGATTTTAGCTCTTTTACTTCTCCAGAAAGCGTTTCTCTAATAACTTCCATATTTTTTTCAAGCCCAGCTAGTATCTTTAAAGTGATGATTCTGAACTCTAGATCTGACATCGTACTAATGTCCGTATTGAGTAGGTCCCTGGCAGTCGGTACTGCCTCTTGTTCTTTTTGTTGAGGTGATTTTTTTCGTCTCGTCATTTTGTGCAGAGGAGAATAGATTAATGAGAGAACAAAATGCTAGCAGAGTAACCACGTCCCCAGAAAATATACTCTAAACAAATCAGAAAAGACCTGAAGCAGTGGGATAAGAAGGGGAAAGAGAGAAAAAAGAAAAAGAAAAAAAAAGAAAAAGATAAAGATAAAAACAACAACAAACAAAACAAAACAACAACAACAAAAGAAAAACCAGAATGTGATCAAATATGATCTATATGGTATATAGATCAGTGCCACACACTAGATTTGGGGTGTGTTTTGGTCTTTTAGAAGAAAGTGTCTCCCAAAATTTTAAAGAAAGAAAAACTTATATATGTACAAAAATAAGGGTTGATACGATGAAGGGATGGAAAATGACTGTAAAAATGGAAATTATAAAAAATTTTATAAAAGGAATTGATAAGAAGTTGTTTGAAAAAAGAAAGAGGATTTAAAAAAAGAAAAAAGAAAAAGAAAAAAAAAGGGAGAGGATGTGATCAGGCAGGGGAATAGAGAACACCATATACTAGAGATTTAGGGTATATTTTAATCTGTTAGAAGAAACGATCTCAAAATTTTAAAGAGAGAACAACTTATATATATAAGCCAAAAATATGGGTAACTATTATGAAGGGATAGAATATGACTCTAAAAATGAAAAATAAAAATGTTTTTTTTAAAAAAAGGGGATTGATAAGATGTTGTTTGAAAAAGGGAAAAAGAAAAATTCAAAAAGAAAAAGACAAAAAGTTAAAAAAAAAAAATAACTTTAAAAGACTAAGGAATCATGGTAAAAAAGCCATGAATTCTATGTGCAGTAGTCCCTTAGCGCTGGAGTTCTGCTGTTCTCATTGATCGGTAAACTTGGTCTTGGCTGGCTGTTCTTGCTGATCTTCTGGGGAGGGGCCTGTTGCCGTGGTTTCCAAATGTCTCTGATGGAGGCGGAATTGCCCCGCCCTTGCCCCCTCCCGGCCAAGCAATCTGCTCGGGTTTGCTCTCCGGGGCTTTTGTTCCCTGCGAGGTTTCCGTACAGCTTTGGAGGCGGAGAGTGAAAATGGCGGCCTCCCAATCTCCGCCCCGGAGGAGCCGAGAACTCGGGCCCGCTCCTCAGTGAGCCCCCAGAGAAAAGCCGCCAGTCACTCCCGTCCCCGGTCTCCGGCCGCACTCCGTGCTCAACCGGCCTGTGACCGCGCGTTTCTATCTCTGGCACTGGACCCGGTCTGGAGTCTCCAAACCCAGCAGATCCCTGCGGTGCACTCCCGTGCGGCTCCTCCCGGGGGAGGAAGGTGAGTCTCCCCGGATCTGCCGCTTGTTGGGTCCCTGCTGGAGGAGCAGGGGCCCGACTGTGCCGCGGATCACGGTTTATGGCCACCCCGAGCTGAGAGCCCGCGCCTGGGCTCCGCCTCTGCAGCCGGCTTCCCCGCTCCGATACCTGGGAGCTCTGCCACACTTAGGCACCCCCGGTCTTTCTGTGACCCCGAGGGTCCTGAGACCACACTGTCCCGGAGGGTTCCACCCCCCGCTTAGCCACCAGAGTGACGTCCCTCAGCGGAGCCGACTTCTAAAAGTTCCGATTTTGTGCTCCGCGGCTCTATCACTTGCCAGAAGCGGCCCACGGAGGCCCCTCCCCCGCCGTCTATCCTCCCGAATATCGCCTCGGATTCACTTCTCCGCACGTCCTACCTTCCAGAAAGTGGTCGCTTTTCTGATGAGAGAGTTGTTGCTATTCCTTTCTTCGATCTCCTGTTGAGTTTGTAGGTGTTCAGAATGGTTTGATCCCTATCCAGCTGAATTCCTGAGAGGAGATGAAATCCAGGTCTCCTACTCCTCCGCCATCTTGCTCCGCTTATCATGCTCTCTTTAGTCACAGACCCCTAGCTGAGTGCAAGACTTCTCACTCCGACACTTAATGTGTCCCAGACTGCTTTCATCATTCTCCAAAAGGCTATCCTTTTGATAGTGCAGTCATTATCATCACTTACTCTATTTTTCAGTCTCAAAATCTTGAAATTATTGTTCTTCCCTCCTTCCTCTGTCCACCATACCCAATCTCTCACTATTACTATGTGTTAATTTTAACATATCTCATATTCTTTTGTTTCCTTATATTTTCATGGCCTACATAGTTTTTTTCTTTAAAGATTTATTTATTTACTTTAGAGAGAGAGAGCATGAGTGGGAGGGGCAGAAGAAGAGGGAGAGAGAATCTCATGCAGACTCCACGCTGACCATGGAGCCTGACGCCGGGCTTTATCCTACGGCCCTGGGACCACGACCCAAGCCGCAACCAAGAGTCAGATGCTCAACTGACTGTGCCACCCAGGTGCCCCTTTGGCCTACACAGTTTTAAGTCCTAATTTCACAACTAAGTTATTATAATAATAACCTAACAGATCTCCTTACTTTCAGTTGCCCTCTCCCATCTACACATAAGCACATGTACACACAGACACACACGCACCATCAGTCCATCCTATATATGGTGGCTGTAATAGACTTCTTCAAGTAGTACATTATGGCACTGCTTTATTTAAGAACAAAGCAATCTGCTGCTAGCATATCCATTCCAGTAGTATTGATTAGGTACCTACTATATCCAAGGCACCTGTATACCTCCTCTCTCACTTCGTTAGGTCAGAGCTCTTCTCTCTCATCCATATCTCAAGCTACTTGATGCTTTTCATTTCATCTCCAGTCTGCTCTCACACTGTCCCCTGTCCAGTCTAGATATGGCTCTTAAAAATGTTTTTATCAAAATGTTGCTGCCTCCTACTGCCTTAAAATTCAACCAGGCCTACCCTGCAAATACTCAATCTTTGTAGTAATCTGATCACTTCTTTCTTTCTTTCTTTCTCTTTCTTTCTTTCTTTCTTTCTTTCTTTCTTTCTTTCTTTCTTTCTTCTTTCTTTCTTTCTTTCTTTTTCTTTCATCTGATCATTTTTTCATCCCTCCTCACCATATCACTAATCTCTCCAGGAGTTTTTCCTTTACTAATCTTATCTGACCCTGATTGCTGCTTTTCTCAAAAGCCTCTCATAATGTATACTCTACTAGCAGTCATTGTAAAAGATTTTATTCATGTGTGGATTCATTCATTCATTCAACAGATATTTACTGAATGCTTATCATATGTCAGACCCTATTCTACATCGGAGAGCAGTAGCGATATAATGGGAAGCAAGACAAAGTCCCTGCCCCACTGGAGAGCGGTATCCCATAAGCCCCATAAGAGCAGGGACGTTCCACTCCTTTGCATCTCTCTGAGATTCTAGTTCTAGTTCATTGTTCACTACCCTCTTGGTAACCAGCTAATATTAATTAGCTGTCAAATAGAAGAATAAAAATGAGCATAGCATATCTTAGCTATAACACTACAAATATATGAACAATAAACACACATTCATCAATGTATTTACTTTGTCTGGCAAGTCAAGGGTTTCAAATCATTGTGAATCAGAGATAAATTTTTATTTATTTTTTATTTATTTATTAAATTTATTTATTTGACACAGAGAGAGAGATAGGAGAGAGGGAACACAAGCAGGGGAAGTGGGAGAGAGAGAAACAGGCTTCCCGCTGAGCAGGGAGCCTGATGTGGGCCTCTATCCCAGGACCCTGAGATCATGACCTGAGCCGAAGGCAGACGCTTAACGACTGAGCCACCCAGGCGCCCCCAGAGATAAATTTTTAAAGGGGAATCATAAAGTGGGAAGAACAGCAGAAAGGCAATCCCATGAAGAATAAGGCAAATATTCTCGAGCTCAATCAATCATATTTTTCCATTGCTCTTCTGCAATAATTTGAACCCATTCCCAAGCATTTGGCAGATCTCTTAACCCCCTTCTGACTCAGGAAAATCTGATCCCTGCAAATGAATACCACGTGATGGCATCCCTTCCCCTCCCTCCAACAACTGTGGACGTCTTTCAAATTTATTTTTTAAAAGATGGCTATATACAAAATTACTTCTAGGGCCCCTAAAGCTACCCATTTACCTCAGCCATTTGCAAGGAAGTCATTTAATCATTGACCTTTTCCATGTATGCACTGGTGGACAAAGCATAGGGTAGGATATTTTGGAATTAAGAGATCTGGGTTTTGTCCTAGATTTATCACAATCTGTCCGCACTTTAATTTCCTAATCGGTTAAAAGAAGACAAAACGTGCAAGGTTCATGGTGGGAAATACAATAATAGATTTGGAAATGTTCTCAAAAAGTTAAAAAAAAATTACATAGGGGGTAGGGATGAATAAGCAGAACACAGAATTTTTAGGGAGTGGAAATACTCTATATGATACCATAATGGTAGATACATGTCATTATACATTTGTCCAAACCCACAGAGGGTAAAAACACCAAGAGTGAACCCTAATATAAACTATGGACTTCAGATCACTGATGTGTGAACATAAGCTCATCAGTTGTAACAAATATGACCTCTCTGGTGGGGGGTGTTGATAACGGCAGAGGCTATGCAGGTGTGGCAGCAGGGGGTAGATGGAAAATCTCTATACCTTACCTTCTCTTTTCCTGGAAACCTCAAACTGCTCTGAAAAGGTAAAGTCTTAATAAATAAAAAATATGCAGATGGATAGGTGGGGGGGGTAGGCTATTATTACTGGCTATGAGACACTAAAACTAGTTATACAGAGCTAAGTCCAGTGCCATAGAGGACATCCTTCACTGTGTTTGATTTTCATCTTCCTTTCCACTGCCACAACTCCACTCACTATGTCCCAGATGTCACAGTTCCAGTGTACCTTCTTTGGTCCTCTCCTTCATACAACTAGTTCGTATGTTGCTGCCTTGACCCTTCAGTGATTTCTGTGTGATCTGAGTTAGTCTTACTCAGGAGCCCCTGGCTCCAAGTAAGAGTTCCCTCTGAAGCAATTTGGTAACACTACCCTGGTATTAGCAAGCTGCCTCTGTCCATTGCCAAGAGGCTGTGGTCCACTGGTGGATATTAAAAGAACTGAAGAGAAGAAACCACCTCTAGAAACTTGCTACCAAGACAACAGAGTTCATTCTGTTAAGGAGGCTAAAGAAATTATACAAGGCTTCCAACTTGGGAATTTAAAAAGTGAAAATCACAGGAAAAACAGAAAATCAAGCTCTGAGAGGTCACTCCATCTCTTTTTGGGGTGGGGACAGAATTTCTTAACATATTGGGTGGAGCAACACCTACTTCAAAAAAAAAATATGTTGCCAGGGCGCCTCGGTGGCTCAGTAGGTTAAGGGCCTAGCGTGGAGCCTGCTTAAGATTCTCTCTCTCTCTCTACCCCCCTCAGGCTCTCTCTAAAAATAAAATGCTGCCACAAATATGGGGAATGTTATCCTTAGATGAAATGCCCTTCAAATAAGTCAATAATCCATCAGCAGAACACCTTGGAAGATTCCTGGGTAGATAACGTACTTTATCTGAATTCCTATCAACACTCTAAATGCGCACATAATTAGTACCCTCAGACCTCCCAACCACATTTATAATCCATCATAACTATTGTGTGAGTTTTACCTACTCACACAATATGCTATTGTGTGGAGATGATTTTGGATGAGACATAAATGTCTATGCCTAGCACATCTTCCTCTAATATTGGGAAAGGACACTAGTTATGGTACTGTGTGGGTAAGTGTGACAGCAGAAAACTGTCCATCTCCAAAAGCAAAATGACAAATCAAGTAAGTGGCAAGGGAATTAGAAATAAGAAAAACTATCAGCCATAAAAGAATAATGGTGGAGATGGGAGGAAAGCATACGAATTTTGTTTCGAAGAACTGAGTGGAGTGGCAAAAGGACACTGGAAAATTCACTGCCTTCAAGAGTTATCACTGTGATGTCTAAATCATCGCCAGCCACTGCAGTTCAGAAAAGGTTAACACTTGGGCCCCTTTTCCCTGAATCTCTGTGGCTGTCATTCTAGCCTAAAGCCAAAGAACGAGACTCACTGGCTTTTTTTTGTCAGCCCTCCCACATTCCGCTCTCTCCCGTCCAGTGCACTCTGCTCAGTAGGCAGCCCACCCGCAGCATCTTCCCTCTTTGATCCTGCCAGGGCCTTTTTCCCACCATGCCTGAAACAATTACCCAAGCAGTGGCTCAGCTCTGGATCATGATAAGACAGTAGCCAGCCAGAAGCCTGGGCTGCCTTGAGCCTTGTGAGTGGATATGCCAGGCATCTGTCGAAACTCTCCAGTGAGGTCAAATTAGTGGTAGCGGGTGGGGGGGATTGGGGGAGGTCCTTTGCATGGGAGAATGCCACGGTTGCTGTGGGACACAGAGTTCTTTTGACTTGGAGTTTAATGAGCCTCCACTTCAACACGACCTACGTATCCCGAAAGATAAGGGCAAGGATGGAAAGGCACCATTTACCTTGGCTACTACTTGCTGCATAGGCTGCAGATTGGTGGCAAGACCCTGATTATAGTGAATCACCACAAAACCAGGTCTCTCCTTTAGTAAAAGTACTAGCCCCTTCCAGCAAGATACCTCCCCAGATGTCAACAGAGCAGGGTCCCTCCGAGAATCTCTGCTGAGCTTGGAAGAGGAAGAAGTTATGATTGCGGGAGAAAGTTCTCTGTAAGCCTGAGGCACATTTCTGTATAGAGCTTAGAGCACAGTGAAGAGCATCATGGGCAAGAGACTTAATGGCATTAGAAAAATGAGATGAATTTCAGGAAGAGCATCTAAATGAGGACTTTGTACAGAGAAAGACATAAATACATGCAAGGGTCCTCGGACTATTAAACTAGTCATAATATTTCCCTGGCCATCTTCTTTTTAAATGAGATATATGTGACATATAACATTATATCAGTTTCAGGTAAACAACATAATAACTCGATAAATGTATTGACCTGACATTGCATTTAGTAGGCTAAGAAAATACTCCCTAGACCAATGACTTAATTTGGGAAAGTTTCCCTAATTCTCATTTGCTAAGTAGAGTACAGAGGTTTCCCGTGGAAGAACTTCTAAGGAAAATTCATGGTACCATTTGTAAGCCATAACTAAATTCTCTGTTTATACGAGACATAGCAAATGTCTGGCATATCCCTCTGTCTTCAAAAACGATTTTATGTGAGTTATCTCCCAACAGATAGAGGACTACATTTTCTATTCATGAATACCCTTCTCGATTTGGAGATGTTCACTAATTTTGTGAACACTGAAGACTCCTTAGTTCCAGAGCTACCTTCTGTAATGTTCCATACTTAAAAATTTTACCCCAGACAGAAGGAGCCTAATGGGGGTTGAGTTGCAGCAGACGAGGAAAACTTCAATAATCTGTTCTTGTATTGGGGACTAAAGAAAAGGAATGTTTTCCTTTGAATATTATAAAGGAGATAAGGCAAACACCACCCAGGAGCAAACCCAGGTCTGATAGGCTGCTAAGACAGAAAAGAAAAGAAGAATCAGTGGATTTTTCCTGAGACACGGTTTCAAGCCCCTACATGGGCTTGAGAGTCTGGGAGACATTACATGACCTCTGTCTTTTGATGCTATTGGGTAGAAGGCTCCCAGCCCGCTCTCTCCATCAAATATCCCACTGCCTTTAGCAACAGCAACTCAAATCTCCCAACAACTAGACTCTGAGCAGAAGTACAAGTGGGAGGAGGACTAAAAAATTAATAATAATTGATGAACTCATTTAAGATACCTGGACACTAGATGCCATGACTGAATCCTAGCCCAATTTTCAGAACTTCTTTTTTAAATTGTAAACCTATGTGTTTCGGGGGCAGGGCCCTGGAAAATGACTAAAAATCTGGAACGAATGCCCAGAAAAGCCTCAGAAGCCAGAAATATATTTCAGGCAACTGTTGCAGTGAGGGCTGCCCAGTGGGAACTACAAATTAACATCCTCTCCTTAGATGTATATTGTATATTATTTTCATGATTAACAACCAGTTACCACTGAGCCCTAGGACACAGCAAACCAAGAGAGTTGCAGAGTCTTTGTCCCCATTTATCTCCTACCGGATGGGCACCCATCCTGGAGGGGCAGTAGGGCTGTGTCTACACTCCAATCTCAAATCACTCTGGACAAGCTTCTCATGGTCTTGTTGAAAAAGAGGGGCCCAACAGGTGAAGCATTTTTTTTTAAATGAAAAGATGCAGGGGTTACTAAATTTGAACAAGCGCCCACATTTTCTCTTTGGGAATGGAACCAAAGGATGATTCAGACAGGGAGACAGGCAGCAAGGTTTAGGGAATGAAGAGTCATGAGATTCCAGTTTTATTCCTGGCTTTACCCAAGACTTGCCATGTGACCAGCAAGCTACTTCTCAGCCAGTCTCTCAGTTTTCCCTTCTCTAAAAGAACACAGTCTTATCCTTGTCCTGTAATTTACTCTGTGATTTCCTCACAAAAAGGGGAAGGAAAAGCATAGATGAAGTATAGCAAAAGGTTAAAGGGTGTGCTCCTTAGGTCTGGATACCAGACATATACAAGTATTCCTCATGTTCAATAAAGCAACTTAGCAATATTTCTGATGTAGACAACTGATGAAGCTGGACATTAACTTGATTTTATGCAACCTGATGTTTAATGATTAAGCAAATCAGGTCAAGGACATCATAGGTTAGGTGACATTATCTACTGGAAATGTATGAACCCACAAGCATTTTTTTTAAAGATATATTTATTTGAGAGAGCAAGCAGGAGGAGGGCCAGAGGGAGAGGGAAATGGAGAGAATCTCAAGCAGACTCCCCGCTGAGCGTGGAGCCCACTCAGGGCTCGATCTCACAACCCCTGAGGATCATGACCTGAGCCAAAATCAGGAGTCGGACCCTTAGCTGACTGAATCACCTAGGCGCCCCTCCAACAAGCATTTTAATCCCCACCCCAAAAAGCAAAGGATATCTGGAAGTCAAGAGATCTCTAGGAAATAGAACCATTCTTACTGAGGGAGAAGAAGCAGGCAATGAATGAAGGTAGGAAAGACAGCTCATACATACAAAAGCCACAATGCTGAGGGCTTGGTCACTAAACACTTTTTTTTTTGGTCTCAAGTTTATAAAGCTTCTAATGTTACAATGGAGGCTATTTCTTCTCTTAAAACAATTCAAATTTTAGAATAGTGAGTGAGATGTGAAATTTTCTTCACCAAGTTACACTTTGGCATCAATTTTTGCTGGAACACACCCATTCCCTGAAGTACAAAACATTGAAGACTTAGTAGTACTTCAATACAATGACAACTGGTATGCAAGATTAATTAATGACAGGCCAGCAGCAATATTCCCTCTATTTCACATGAACACAGTTCAGTGTTGCAATCGAGTAACATCTACATCAAGACTAATCAGATACATATTTATCATACGCTTAATAGTTTGGGGGCCCCTGTATTTGTCAAAGAAAGACTCTATACTCGCACACACAAAAAAGTGACCATTTCACCCCACCATGTACCTCCATTCCACAAGCTAGCCAGGAAGAGCCAGGGCACAGCTCCTGGCCTGCCACAAACTGTAAATTGTCCCTGGGTCCCATCCTGTTCAAGATTGCTTCTATTTGAGGGGCGCCTGGGTGGCTCAGTCATTAAGCGTCTGCCTTCGGCTCAGGTCATGATCCCAGGGTCCTGGGATCGAGCCCCGCATCGGGCTCCCTGCTCTGCGGGAAGCCTGCTTCTCCCTCTCCCACTCCCCCTGCTTGTGTTCCCTCTCTCGCTGTGTCTCTCTGTCAAATAAATAAATAAAATCTTTTTTTTTTTTTTTTTTAAAGACTGCTTCTATTTGAAAACCAGTCTGCAAAATAAATCCTAGGATAAGGGGCATAGCCATCAAGATTCATTTATTTTAGTTTAGCTTTTTACCTAAGGGGACCAACTTCCCACTGAGTATGGGGAGACAAGGACCATTTTGATGTTAAGATCCTTGGAGTACTTTAAAATATCTGGAATCATTTTTTTAGCCCTTCTAAAAAAAAAAGCTTTAAAGCCCTATAACGGCAGGAATTAAAAAGTATATATCT
This sequence comes from Mirounga leonina, assembly GCF_011800145.1. Taxonomy (NCBI): domain Eukaryota; kingdom Metazoa; phylum Chordata; class Mammalia; order Carnivora; family Phocidae; genus Mirounga; species Mirounga leonina. The sequence goes on from NW_023270175.1 coordinate 5,591,424, forward strand.
GTCACAGGCTTAAGGCAGGGCTAGGTCCACAGTAAGAACTTGGAGGGGGGTGGCTAGCTTATTACATGAATGAGCAAATGGAAATTGCTCCTTGACCTTGGTGATTTTCTATTCGGGAACCAAAGGAAGGAACTTGCAGAGAAGAGAAAAGAAATCAAAGTGCACTCACATCAGCGCAGCTATGACTAGAAGTAGCAGAGGGCGGGGCTCAGTCACTTAAGTGTCCGACTCATGATTTTGGCTCAGGTAGTGAGATGGATCCACAAGTCAGGCTGCGTGCCCCGTGGGGAGCCTGCTTGGGATTCTCTCTCTCCCTCTGCCCCTCCCTCCGCTTGTGTTCTCACTCTTGCACTCTCAAATAAATAAATAAATCTTTAAAAAAAAAAAAGTAGCAGATGGTACCTTCCTACTGGGGGATTGTGTAGCTGCCAGTTCACCAAACTGGGGAGTCCCCAGTGCCCTTGATCCCTTGATTTCCCAGCCCTTCCCCACCTCAGGCTCATATACCTAAGGAAACTACACATACCTCTTCTTCCAGCTTGACCACCTTGGCCTGGGCATTGCTCAGGGCCTGGTCTCGGATTTCGATGTGTCGCCGTTGGTCCTCATTGGTAGAACGGGCAGTGGCCAGCTCGGCCTCCAGCTTCTCCTTCTCCCTCTGGCTTTCCTTATCTATCAAGACATGAATCATCATTACTGCCATTCTGGGGCTGGCTCAAAACCTTACCTGGGTAAAACTGACAATCATACCCATTATTAAACATTGTCTAACACACAGCCAAAAGAACCAGCACACCCAAGATCTGGACTCTCTTGCTGGCTCTGCCACCAACTTGCTATGTAAATTCAGAAAAGTCACTTAACAATGGTTGTTGTGCAGAAGCAATGTGAAAGTAGATGTAAAGAGTGTGATGAAAAGTATGATGCAAAGAATACACACACATCAGAAGAACAGGTAGGTTTGTCTCTTCAATTTTATTTCTTCAAGTGGTTTTGTATTCACAAAAGAGCCACTGAGTCCCCCAGAGTTTACCCTATTATCTTGTGACAGTATATTAAATCAATCTCAAAATGGTATTTCACAGAATGTATAAAACTCAAAATCCTACTCTTTACTAACATTATTTTCCAACTGAAATAAGTCCAGGATTGCATTGTAGGTACAGAAGACCAAGACACGTGTAATCATCCCTCGGCCTTTCTAGGACCCTCCCCTTTTACCTAGGACAGCCCTCATGCCAGAAACTCAAAGGAGCAGTTCTGATTCTCATTTGGAGGTAGAGTGCCCTTCCTCTGGAGACCATGATACTTAAGTTTGTAAGAGAAACTTTAATAGGGCAGCCTCGCCTTCCTTCCCACTCTGATGTTACTTATCTATTCAGCTGTACCTTGGAAAAGAAATGAGCATCTGTCGAATACTTATTGCCTACCAAGTATTGTGCTAACTTAGTCCTCAGAAGGACTCCCCTGCAAGGAAAAGTGTTATTCTCTTCTCCATTTTGTATATGAAAAGACAGAGACCCAGAGGGCTTGAGTAACTTGTACGAGGTCTCATAATTAGTAAATGAGTACACGGCGGAGCCCATACTTAAGGGCAGGCTGTTCTAAACTCCTTCTAACCAGACTGCCTTCTCCTGGGGTTGCATTAGGTTTGGCCTCTCGAGGGTAAGTGGAACACATTCCCCAGGGAGGCTTTTCAAGAGGGCTTTCTTGCCGCTTGCCACAGTTCCAACCACGCAGCACCCTGTCGATGTCCAAAGGCAAAAAGAACTAAGAGGCCACAAATCATGCCCTCGCCTCTGCTTGCTAAGTGGAGTCCATTTTTCCCTTCTAGAACCATGAGACAGCCTTTCCCCCTGCTGTTAATACACTTTTTATCTATTAAGTTCCCACATTTTATAAACCAGTAGCCGAGCTCCCAGGACCCCTGAAATACCATCGCCACACAGGGAGGAAGGAGTATGAACTAGCAGATCCGGGGCAAGAACCCATACATTTTCTCTTTTGTTTTGTTTTGTCCTGGGGGGCCACCACCTTCTCCACCAGGGAACCTACTTCCAGGGTCACCGTGACACCCCAAAAGCAACAATTTACACCAGGTACTGAGGACACCAGAACAACTGCATTCTTCCCTCTGAGACAGACTGACAAAGGAACAGGAGGCTCAGGGAAATGAGGAAGAAAAAAAGCCCCACTTCTAAGGCCAGTGCACAACAGAGCAACCCAGGGAGGGAGGGGGATATTGTAAGTGAAGATCAAACAAACTTGTAAAAGCTGACTGGAAGCTGCATGGAATGACTTGAAAGAGGCATGTGGAGGCCCCGTGAAGATGGGGCCTGACAAGTCCCCACCGTGCGCTACTCCAGCTGGGAGCCGCAGGGAGGGGGGCAGGGGGTAGGCAGCACCAATCACGGGCATCTGCAGAGTGAGGGTAGTTCATCTGTTTCCCCCTATGGGCTCAACCCACTGCAGAGTTTTTATTGCTGGTTTTATTGTGGCAATTGGAAAGAATGAGGCATTGTCTAGCTGGGTGGAGTCTATTAGGGACCGATAAAGAAGAGGATTAGTTCATTGTCACGGTCCTTGGAGTATTTCCAGACAAAGGAAACACTATTATGAGGAAGATGTAGTTCTGCCCTCCCCCACATCCTCCAACTCTGTGACCAGAGTCAGTAGCTCAGGCCATGGCAGTGGTCCTCCTCTAGCTCCCTTTGCCCTCAGCCAATATGGAATGATATGATGTAATACGGGGTGTTTAACTAAGGGAGCCACAGGTGCCGATTAGGTATTCCAAACGCTAATCATCGATTTCGCATGTTAATCCTGTCTCTACCACAGCCAGCCCATGGAGCCTTCAACAATAAATCCCTCCAACATGCAGAGACCCCATGTTCACTAAGGTCCTTTTCAGCTAGCCGTGACAAAAGCAGGGATTTCGAGGGGCTTCTATGGTCTAATACAGAAGGAGCCATGTTGATGTGGCTAAATGTGGCAAGCAGCCTTCGTGGCCTCGAAGGAAAAAAGAACAAGAATCCCAATTTTATGCTTGAACAGGAAAAAGAATCCCTAGATGGCATTTGCTCTGTCCCAGCTATTCTAGAAGGATATGCAGAACTGTGTAACCTTTTTACACATCTGGCTCCCAACCACACATTAATACCTGCTGCCGGAGCTTTCAGACTTACTTTTTGCAAAGAGCTGAGAGATGGTTTTTCTGGTATCCTCTGATCCCTCATATTCCTTCTCCGCAAGCTGCTTGTTGGCAGTCTCTAGACGCTCTGTGGAATTCAGAGACAATCAACAGGGCCTCATATACAAACTTCCAAGCACATGGTGTTTGCCCTCTAAATACTGATCTTGGGCAAAACAAGCCTGCTTCTTCTTGTTACTCAGGAATAGGTGACACAGACATAGATTTACAAATGTGGAGCCCCAAACAAAACTAAACCATGGTTGGGAAGGAGGAGGTGAGCACTTAACACTTTCACCCCTCCCTGACAAAACCAAAGTGCCAAATTCTTAATTCCGATGAAGGAATCTATCCCTGAATATATGACATCTTTCATTTGCCAGGAAAAAGAGCATCAAAGTTATTATGAAGTCTTTAAAATCATGTAACATCAAAGCTAGAAGGGGACCATGGGCAGTGTCTAGTTCAGTTGTCTCATTTTATCAGTAAGACAATCAAAGTCCAAAGACAGAAAATAATATCCCCAAGGTCATCAGTTTTGAAGGTGTTGAAGGTGGTCATTTCCCCCCATCTTCAATATTATCGTGTTAAGGTAAAAATAAAAGGAGGGAGTCCCAGAAACAAGGGAGGACATCACTATCTCAAGCTTGCACAGCCCATAGACAGACCTCTGCAAAACCTATAAAGGAGAAAGGCAGCATGGATTGTGGGGCAGGCCAGGCGGGTCCAGGAGTCCCGGGGGGGATACTGTCTGATAAACACCTGAGCTCATCCCACTCTGATTAAGCAAGCTTGGGACCAAGTTCTGTTGCAGTCCCCAAAACCTAGCTCGGTCTATGCCCTGCAATTTACTGGCCATACTAGTGGGCTGGACAAGCCCTGAGAGCCTCAATGTATACTCCTCAGCCCTTCCCTTCGCCATCTTGGCCAATGCTTCAGAAGTGACTCCCTCACCTCTCAGATCCCTGTTGAAGTCATGCATCCTTCGAATTTCACCCTCAAGCTTGTTTCTCATGGCTTTCTCCAGGGCCTCTCTTTTGGAGGATGATTTTACAAGGTTCTCATATGCCTCTGAGACACGCTGGATTTCTGTCTCCACCTGAAAAAAAAAAAAAAAAGAGGAAAGATAGTGGGGATGGTAGGAGCTTAATGGGATAGATGGTCTGAAAGCATATATGCAAATCCTTAGTGACAGCTTCTCCCAGGGCTTTACAGATGGCTAGGAGGCCAGCATAACACAGTCAGATAAGAAAAGTTTCCCAGAAGGATTTCTTAAAAAAAAAAAAAAAAAAAAAAAAAAAAAGATTTATTTATTTGAGAGAGAGATCTGGAGTGCATGGGCAGGGTCGGGGGAGGGGCAGAGGGAGAGGGAGAATAAATCTCAAGGAGACTCTGCACTGAACACGGAGCCCTACATGGGGCTCAATCCCAGAACCCTGAGATCACGACCCGAGCCGAAACCAAGAGTCGGACGCTTAACGGACTGAACCCCCAAGTGCCCCCCAGAAGGATTTCTAAAGTCAACGTTCAGCTCAGCAACTAATTCACAGGGTCATGAGATTCCCTCAGGTTAAAAACAAATACAGTTTCTGCCTTCAGAGAAGGTGGTAGGAGAGAATAAATTTCATAAGTATAGTTATAAATGATTTTCATTTCTGTGTAAGAATTTTCTTAATTTTGGCGTGCCTGGGTGGCTCAGTCATTGGGCATCTGCCTTCGGCTCAGGTCATGATCCTAGAGTCCTGGGATCGAGCCCTGCATCAGGTTCCCTGCTCTGCGGGAGGCCTGCTTCTCCCTCTCCCACTCCCCTGCTTGTGTTCCCTCTCTTGCTGTGTCTCTCTCTGTCAAATGGATAAATAAAATCTTTTTTTAAAAAAAGAATTTTCTTAATTTTGAAAGTACTATTGACACTATATATAGTATGTAGATAATATTATTTCAGAGTCCAGAGGACTTTCACATGTTTATTTCTATTTGCCCTGCTATCCACCTTTATTTACAAGGACACCTCTCCCCCGTCGTAGCAGAGGGAAAAGTGAAATTGACCTTTCTGAGATCAAGTCAGTGGCAGAGTCGAATCCTAAAAACTCTAAGCCTCAGCCCTTATGCAGTAGTTCAATTCACTCTAACAAACCTTCACCATGGGCCAAATAGTTACAGAGCTCTTTAAAATGTTCACAATAGCCAAACTATGGAAAGAGCCTAGATGTCCATCAACAGATGAATGGAGAAAGAAGATGTGGTAGATATATGTACAATGGAATATTATGCAGCCATCAAAAAATGAAATCTTGCCATTTGCAAGGATGTGGATGGAACTAGAAGGTACTATGCTAAGCGAAATAAGTCAATCAGAGAACGACAAGTATCCTATGATCTCACTGATATGAGGAATTAGAGAAATAAGACAGAGGATCATAGAGGAAGGGAGGGAAAAATGAAACAAGACGAAACCAGAGAGGGAGACAAACCATAAGAGACTTAATCTCAGGAAACAAACTGAGGGTTGCTGGAGTGGAGGCGGGTTGGAGGGATGGGGTGGCTGGGTGATGGACATTGGGGAGGGTAAGTACTATCGTGAGCGCTGTGAACTGTGTAAGACTGATGAATCACAGACCTGTACCCCTGAAACAAATAATACATTATATGTTCATAAAAAAAAATTTAAAAAAAGATAATTAGAAAAAAAAAAAAGGAAAATAAAAGTAAAAAATAAAATACCCGTGGGGTGTGTAGGTATGAATGAGGACATTATTGTTTCCCTTCAAGGAGCTTTCGATGTAATCAAATAAAAGAATAAAGAGAAGGATGCCTTATTCAGAGCAGTAGAAGTAAGTGCTACAAAAGCGCAGGAAAGGAAAAGGTTATTCCTGATTGGGGTGAAGGGAGAGGAGACCAATTTCAGGCAGGCGGTGGCATATCGAGTCAGATCCTAAAAGCTAGGTCAGATTTCAATGAGCAGAGGTGAGGGGAAGGGTGTTCTATTCTGAGTGAGTGAATGCATTCCCAGAATGACCAGTAGTCTCATTTGGCTGGACACTGTGGGGTACACGGAGGGAAGCTGGTGAGATCTGGCTGTAAAGATAGACTGGAGTCAGATCATAAAAGGGCTTAAATGCCAGGTATTTGGACTTTATCCCGTAGTCAGTGGGAAACCAGTACAGATTTTTGAACAGAAATTCATGATCGGAGTTATGTTTTATGACACCACTGCAAATCTTGTAAAATGGGGGAAAAAAAAGAAACCATACACACACAACCTCGAAGAGAAAGGGTCTTGCCCCAAATCAGCGCCAATCGGGAAGAAACTAAGAAATTAGACTCCAGAGTCTTTCTGTAACCAGTAGAGCTTCATTGCACATGAAATAACCACAGAGATATTTGCATATAATTTGTATAAGATAAATAAACCCCGTGGCCTATGAGGCAATTTGCAAATTAAATTTGACTCCTGCAACCATTCTGCATTCCTTCTCAGTTTCCCACTATCCTCCTTAACAAAGCTTAGGGTATTTTATGGGGAGAAATATCAGGCCCCCAGTGGGATACTGGGGGAAAGGTGGGGTTACCAAACAACTCAGATTCCACTTGCCCCAGCTCCAAAATTATGCCTGAGGCAGGACTGCCTGCAAACAAATGAGGCTTACACCACAGAAAAGAGCAGGCTCCAGAATGTTTTTCTCCTCGCAGATGGCACCAAGATAGCAGCACAGAAGGTGAAAACTGGTGGTGAATGGCATTTAGAGACAAGATCTGCAAGGCCTGGGCCTGATCAAGCTTTTGCATGAAATTCAAGTGCGGGGTACAGAAAATAAACATTTCCATTTGAAAGAGCAGGCTTGGTCTTAGTCTGCACTGGGCAGCCTTTAGAGGGCAAGGCTTTCCAGTTCCCCACAGAATGCCACACCTGGAAGGCAGGCCCTTTACTCACGTTGTTCAGAGTACTATTTCGAGATCTGGTACCAATCTTTCTCTTCCCCCCCTCACCCCGCCCTGCCCCGTGTAGATACTCCAAATGGGCGAGTTTTACATCCGTCAACAGGACCTTCCAGGAAAGAAGTCACAGAAGGGCAGACCCACTGGTTTGGTCGGGGATGGTGGGGGCAAGGAAGAGGGAGGTGGTGGTGGGTTTCTGTCTCATTATTTCCCTCATGAGCCTCGGGCCTCTGTATTTTTTTCTAGCACCAGCTGCTATCTCCCATACTCTTCCCACTTTCCTTTTCCTCTTCTACCCCACTTAGGCCTCTAATCCACTGCAGCATCGGGTCAGCCTTCACTTCCCCCAGCACTCAATTACACTTGGTTGAGGCATCTTGCCCCTCGCTGGGGAAAAAGCAAACAACAATGCCACAAATCCTATTTGGCTCCTCTTCCCTGTCACCCACCTTCCCAATTACTGCATCAAAGGTGGAGCCGGGGCCACCCTGAATAGAGAGTTTGGGGAGGGGTGTCAACAGTTAAACCCAATCAGCCAAACAGGGCCAGTCTGCTTTTAGTGCGTGAATAGGATTAATTTGTTGCACCGATATGATTTGGGGGGGCGGGGGTTGGCGTATAGTTAAATGAGAGGAGGCAGAAAATGGAAAATTGGGGGCAAAGCCAGGGAGAAACAGTTCTCACTGAACCCCAACAAACCCCACCCAGATTTTGGGACACTGTGAGGGGGGTGTTTCTGTTACATAAAAATACTCGGCTGACAGTAAGCCCTCCTCTACTTTAGGACCCAGATCTGGTGTTTACAAATTCTCAGATTCATTCGGGCCCCTAAAATTTCCACTCCTGGGTGTCTCCTAAGGACAGAGTTGCTGAACAAAACCGGGCAATGTCCCCTCCCTCCCACACCTTCACCCTCACCTCCCTGAACAGTTCACATTGTCGGGAGATCAAACCACATGAGCTCCACAATGACAAAAGCTGCAAAGAGGCTGCCAAAGGTATAACCCTATTCACCGACAGCCGCTGGAAGCCAAGAGCTAAGGTTCTTAGCTTAGGGCACTTGAGAGCTAAAGTCCCAGCTGGAGGAGACAGGAGGGGCCCAGGGAAGAATGTGAACTCTATGGGACATACGCTGCTTTTTCTACTTCCTCAGCCTAGGGCTGTCACCTGTCACCCAGCTGTGGTGCTAAGCCCCTCCTGCCCCCCCTTCCCCAACATACACACCAGAGAAAGCCAGCAGATGTTGAATGTGAGCTGCAGGGAAAAGCCAAAGCAAAGAGGAGGCAAAGGACGAGGTGTTGAAAAAGAGTTCCTATGAGAACTCCCACTCAGAAAAGTGTTCTAAGCCCCTTCCAGAATGAGGCAGGGCACGATCTAACTTCAGTGGTGAGATGTTTGTGGGAATTATGGTTTTACATTTAAGATCCAAATCCAGTTATTTGGGAAAATATACTCAAGACACAAGGTCTTTAGGCATATACAGGCATCTCCAGTGTTCTTGACCTTATGAGGAAGTTTCTCGGCCTTCCAGAATTCGAAAACAATCAATTAAGTTTTCATTAGGGCTACGGTATCTGGGAAAACTGTACGAATATGTTCTTTTCTCCCCACATAAGTGTCAAATGTGACTCCTCCTAGAAAGACAGGCAGAAGGCTTTTTGCAAAGTTGGGTCCATATCTACCCTTCAGATACGAGAATCTAGAAGGCCCGCACCTAACACATGAGGAGATCGAAGGAAGACTCAGCTACCCTGAAACGGACGCCTCACCTTCTGCAGTCTCGCCACCTTCTCGTAGCATCCTTCCAGTTCCTGCCGCAAGTTCCGGTTCTCATCCGACAGGATCTCAACCATCTGCTGGGCTCTGGAAACAATGGCAAACGGGTCCGCTGGCATTGGCTGATAGGAAGCGGAGGACTGCTGAGCCCGGGGCATAGCTGAATAGGCTTCACCCGGCTGGGGCTGCTGGTGGTGGTGGTGGTGGTGCGGCTGCGGCGGGCTCAGGCCGGGCTGAGGTGGCCGGTAATGATCGCTCTGGTGAGCCGGGGTCGGGAGGAAATGCTGCTGTGGCCTAGGCAGGTGAGCTGAGTGGTCTCCTTGGCTTGGCACCAAGGGGTGTTGGGCAGGAGACAATCTCGTGGCTGGCGGAGACTGCAGCAAGGACAAGGAACCCCCAGACGTGAGGGAAGAAGTAGGACTATGAGGCCGTGAGCTCCGGGCCGACAGTGGCAATGAGATGTCCTGCGCTGGCCTGGAAAACATGGTTTACACGCTCAGGTTAAGCTTTCTCCCACGGCACTGGGGCACAAGGGTGCGAGAAAGTGAGATGAGGGGGCTTGCGGTGCCCCCTCCCTCAAGGAGACCCACAAACTGAGCAGCAGGCAGGGTTAGACCCAGAAATCTCGGCACAGAGCTCCACAGCCCTTTCCAGGCCTGACCTGTGAGTGCCTGACGGAGGTGTGATCCCATGGAGGACGGAACCAGGTGACCTCCAGGGTCGCTTGGTGAAAATCTAAGTGACGTGTACCTGTGCTCTTCTTGCTCAAATGTAAGCATTTTAAGTGAGTCTTCCAGAAGGTAATTTTCATGTCATTATTTTAAACGAAACCTTCTCTGACATTCTCTATGTGGTCAGCACATGTAAAGAGTCAAATTCAGAAAATGTGTTCCACTTGCCCACAAGGAAATGGCAAACTGCAGTCAAAATCAGTCCTCTTCTCGCTATTGGCAACTCTCTTAATTCCTATATTCACAAAACATTACTGGAGGATGTGTAGATCCTTATTATGTTAGAGACACCAAATCATTATTGTTGATACAGTTAATAACTGAATGAGGCCCATTAGCAGCGATGATACCAAGGTTTGGAGGGGATGACAGGCAACACTGTCATACTATTTTTGATGAACTGAATCACAAAACGTAAGGACTGGAAAAGCCTTCAAGAAATAATTTAATCCGCTCTGTCACTGGACAGACGGGGAAACTGAAGTCCAAGAGAGAGGAAGCAATCTGTCAGATATTACAGAATGACTTATTGGTAGTGCCAGGGTAGAACCCCTATGTCCAAATTCCCTTTTTCTGCTCCTTCCACTACCATAATACATTGACTTCCACACAATGATGTTCAGATCCCAGATCGATTTCTTATAGAAAGTTCCACAAAGAGAACTTCGGTACATGGTTTAATGTGGCTCTCCCATTTTTGTACCTACTACCGGACTGTTAGCCATTAAGGGAAATAAGGACAGTATGTAAATGGATCACTTCCACCATCTCCACTACCAGCAAGAATATCTGTAAGTATACACTGAAGATGAAAAGCTTGTTCATCCCCCAGCCCATGCCCAACTAACCTCATATACTCCCACATCCTGTGGATGCTTGTCCTACAGTTGATATTTCTCAATCCAGAGAAGACAGATGGCTAAGAGCATGGGATTTGGATCCCAACAGAATTTGGAGACCTTTTCTACTGCCTACTGGCTGTGTAACCTTGCTCATGTTACTTAATCTGCATGAGCCTGTTTTGTTCCTGAGGTCACAAATGAATTACAAAAATACTGGGCTCTTCTCATTTTTGAGCTCGACAGTAATTACAAAGAGTCTCTTATCTACCTCCCAGTGAGATAGGTTGACCCTGTTAGGGATTTTACTTATGGGATATCCATTTAATCTTTGCACTAAATTGCATAAAATTCATGGTGGAACTGGGACAAATCACTAGGAGCAATTAACTTTTAACTGGCATTCCAGATGCTAAAGCACATCCCTCCCACATACATTTCAGTTATCATTATTGTTCACGTATCTATCCCTACAAGAGATCCTCACTGTAAGGGCTTTTTTATGGCTGCAAAGTTATTCCAAACACTTGCTAATGGATACCCAATAACCCAGATGCTTGCCAGAGCCCTCAAACCTGCTCAAGCCCTGGGTTCTGTATCTCAGCCCCATCGATGCTCTTGTTGTACTGACGTTCTTCCAATTCCATACATACGGCACTATCAGTAATTGCTGAATACTGAAGAGGGGACAGAAGAATTTACATGGTTCCCATTATTACACCTGGAAAGTTGCTACCGTACATTACCTTTCTTTGGAAATGCTCAAAACACTCGTCCTATCAAAAGCCTTGGAGCTATTTATAAATTTATTTGGGGAAGAGTCTTTCCTCTTTTCTGTACCATGGATCTTCGGGTTCCTTAGGAGTAAAATGGACTCTGTGCACTCCCTCTTCTTTGAGTAAGAGCTATTATAATTTTTATACATCCCTAGAGTCAAAATATTATGTACTGGGATTTGTTAGGGCTTTTGGATCTCCTGGGCAGAAGAGAGGGGCTTAAATTTCATGTTCTCCAATCCAGCTCTCGTAATTTAAGGGAAAAATGACAAAATTAATCTTCATCCTTGTTGCCAGGATTTGGAAACCCCAGGCCTGGGAGGCGTTCTCTTTTAAAGACTGAATGCCCAGTTCAGAAGTGGGCTTCCTCCCCCCAGCTCCTCTGGGCCCCATTGGCAGTCCAGGCCTCTTTCTCAAACAGACCGGCCACTGGCCTCCCTCCTGCCTGGAGGCTGAAAGGCCCCTCCATGCCCTGGACAGTACATGGCCTCCCAGGGACCTCAGGAAGGAGGAGACCACAAGGTCTCCGGAAAGAGGTCTCTGGAGTCAGATAAGCCCAGGACAGCAACGGCTCTGGCCTTGACTCTGAGCTCTACTTAGAAATAACGGAGACAAGGTAGCTGCCCCTCTCGGGCTCCCCAGGCTGGAAAAGGAAGCAGATTTCAGTGCACCATGATGTTGGGAAAACCAAGGCAGTCCGTCCCTGGCAGGTTTGCAAACATGAAGCAAGGCTTGGGCAGTCACAAAAGGAGAGAAAGCCCTCCAGCCAACGAACTCCATCTGGGCATCCACCCACCACAAAAAAAAAAAAAAAAACAGGACTGTATTAACACTCCGGTGAAGTTCCCCCTGAGAGAAGGGGACTGAGGCATGACAGGGATGGGGAAGAGGCCGGGGGAGGGGGGGATGTCAGAGGAAGCAAAAGTACATTCAGGATGAAATAACAAGAGTAATAGTAAGGACCGTAATAATACAGGTGGCAGCTGGGCCAGCACACTCCCCAAGTGCTTCTAAGGCACAGCAGTGTGAATGGCTTCCCGCTGACATATTAACCAGGAACAACAAGTTGCCGGCAGACAATAGAATCACATGATCCCGTGTAAGCCCTGACCTGCCTCCCTACCCCTTCCCTCCCTTCATCCAGCTCTCTCCTAAGACAACCTGGGCCCCTGGGGCTCGGTGGAAAAGGGGAGGACGAGGCATACACACAGGGCAGAGACCAGTGACCAAAATCACCATCCTTCCCCAAAGCCAGGGTGGGGGTGGGGGGGACTCCTTCCCGAAGACGGCTTCTGAGGACACAAAGGGAAAGCAAAAGCCTGTCCATGGAGCTGACACAGCACCTTCCACCCTGCCACCTCACTGGGAGCCCCCGCCCTCCTCAGTCACATACACACACACACACACACACACACACACATGCCTCCTCCCCACACACCCACACACCACACCACTCCTAGCCCACACGTGTGCAAACCCACACATGCTCACTCTCACCAGAGCAGGTGCCACCAACAGCCTGGAACCCAATTTATTCTCCCCACAGAAACTGCCTTTCCCAGGCTCTGTGACGGTGGATCTGTGAATCCTGGAGGGGCCTGCAGATTCTCGATTGTTTCTCTTGCACAACCAGCTCTGCTCTGAACTACAGCGTTAGGTCACCCTTAGATTCCACTAAACAAGGATTTCAAGAAACCTCAGATCTGGGCATGATTTCAACAATTGAAAGGAGGTGGCTGCTTCACAAACAGAAAGGTTTTCATTTTTAAAAAAGCACTTGATAAATGTGTAAACCCCAGACGCAGAAAAGGCTCAGCACTTAGAAAGACAAAGATTCAGAAATTTTTTAATTCTTCAGATGGCTTGGCCTTGTTTCCCATCTGGAGTTCTGGGCATGCGGGATATTTATTTTTCAAGTGGGGAGGAGGGCACAGGGAAGATGAAGTAATAAAAAAAAATTGTTTATAACATTTTGTTAATTCGAACAGCCAATCTCTAGCCTTTCACTGCACCTCTAAAAGCAAACAAAGGTTTTCTGAACAGCAATTTGTTCAAAGAGCTTGCTGTTCATTCTTGATCTGTAATTTATGGATTAAGAACTAAGAATTTTGTCATCTAATTGGTGCTAGCAGCAGTTACTTGGAAAGGTACTCACAAAGTGTCTAGCAAGTTGGTTCAAGGAAATAAAGGAGGAAAAATGTGTCACCACCTAAAAGCAGTCCATTTCTGGAAAGCGGTTCGACTACCTCCCCTTGCCAGTAATTTGTCAACAGGTGCCACTCCCTCACCCCAGGCCCTGAAGAAATTTTATTGCCAGAATTTGTCTAATGCAGACCCAAACTTCACACAGAGCATCTTCCGATGAAGACCGTTTTAGGTTTGATTATTCACCGAGCATATCAAGTACCTTGTTCCTCTCCCATAGAGGGAAAAAAAACCTATATAACTAACCTGTGTATTAAAATTCTGCTCAAGAGAGGGGGATCAGCATGGGCTCTACTGCTTCTGGGGATAGGGAGAGAGCTCCACAGATAACACAGGAGGAAAGAGAAACTACAAGTATCTTCCTGTAAAATATATGCAGCTAAATTTCTCTGGTGGCTTAATCAGTATGGGAAGAAAAAAAATCCCTCTTTGGGCTCCTTATTATTTATTTAGGCAGATCAAAGGGCTTTTCCATCTAGCTTCAAACACTGTGGGAGTCATTTCAGATCACAAACAATACTGGTGAATGAGTTCTGAAAATAGCTTTCCTGGGAAGGCGGGCCTTATGCTAAGCGGGGCTTTGGATTCTGCTCCACACCCCAGCCAACATGCTCCCCTCCCACAAAGCAACAGACGTCAGCCCATCCACATAAGGGACAGAGTCCCACAGACTCTTCCATGCTGATGGCAAGCGCAAAACAAAAATCCCCAGCTTCACTGACATTTTGCTGGCTTGGATGGGTTTCCACTAAGCTAAGCAGTCCGACTGACCAACCCCTCCCTGGGTCTTCCGTTTCATTGGGCAGATGGGAATCGGGTTCTTGCTCTCATTTAAACCGGAAGGGCCCTGTCCGTTACCCCATATCCTGTTCTGAGGCACTTATCAGAACTTAGGCTCCTGCCCTTTGAGAGCTGCATAGAAGAGGTTGAAAAAGGTTAGGAAATCAACCTGGGTTACAGCGAAAAAAAAAATCCTAAACTGGCCAAGTTACGGCTGGAGCTCAAAGTGAATTGCTTCTGGCTATAAAAAAGGACCTGGAGGGGGAAAAAACAACAACGAAATACCAGGAAATGCCAGGTGCGTTCTCTTACCTTCACCCTACTCCACCCCCTGACTGCCTTCTCTCCTGGGTCACCCAATGAACTTCAAGCCAAGCGGTTCTTTCCCAAATAAGTGAGAAGGAGACAGGAGGTGAAGAGTCAGACATTGAAGAGATCACAGGCCTAATCTGGGAAAAGGCTCCCCCCCCAGGTCCAGGGACTTCAAACCTCACGGTCACCCATAATTACCCATGGTAACAGGGCAGGAGTGCCACACAAAATTGCCATCGTTGTTGGCCATGGTCAAAACCTTCCCCTCTGCCCCATATGCTGAACTCCTACCGATCAGAGACATGGCCCCAACAGTAACAATAGGTACAACAAAGAGAATCATGGCATCATAAGGTCCGGTTGATACAGCAGTGGGACAATGGGCCTCTGAATAATGCAAAAGTACATTTAGGAGTAACTGGACAATATGAAATAGTCCTCCTGAACTAATGACACGTGGTAAAGGAGTCGTGGGGCTATGATTCTTTCTGCATTTTAGCATCTGACCAAAAGTTCTATGTGACATGATGTGAGTTTAACTTAGATGGTTCAAAAACGTGACAGGCAACTAACACTCTGCAGAAGAAAGATGAAGCAGTGCAGAGTTCATGAACTGCCAGGACATCCAAGGCAAGTGACATTCTGAACGTGCACATATCCCCCCCGCCACAGTAATATCTAGGTATCTAATTTTTAGTGTCCAAAAAGAATCATAGGAATTCTGTAGCAAGATTCGTTCCTAAAAAAGTGATGAGAGTTCTGTGGAAGGGAATAACTGAAAGTGACCAGATTAAAGTCCAGGAAAACTTGCTTCTGCTCCTCCAGGAAGGGCTTAATAACTCACAAGAAGAGGCACACTGACCCTTCCTTCACAATCCCAGGAGACAGGACAGCGTGTAGCTGTAGAAATCAAGACTTGAGTTCCTGTTCATCCACTAGGCATTTGGGGCCATGCTCAACCTATAAAGTCAAGGGAATGTTAATACAGCACTAATTACGGCTGAAGAGGCTAGAAATTCAGGTTGGCAGGAAATTTACTAAGCCAGGGGCCAGCCATGCATTGCAGAGTTTGTTATACCAAACACCTGCCCATTCCTTCCCTTCAGATTCCCAACACACAGCAGAAGCTGGTTGGGTATGAGGCCAGGAAATGACAGAAAGGGAACTCTCTTACCTGGCTGCTCCATACTCAGGGGGATGCTGATACCTCATCAGTTGCCCCTCTGTTCTCCCTGGCTGGTTCAGACGATGCTCACTATAGAAGTGCCCTGGCTCTTGGGGCTTGCACACTACAGACTGGGGTGGCATGCCCTTGAAGGGATACTCTGGTGGGGGGCCTCGGTGTTCCATGCCCTTCAGGCTATGCTGGCTGGGAGGTGGCCCCTGGGCCTTGTAGAATTCACTGGAACTTGTGGGAGTCTTGTAGAGGTCACTGGGTTGTGGTGGGGAGAGGGGAGCGCTGGTGACAGGTGGATGGGCCTTAACTCCACTGGTGGCCAGTGACATCTGCATTAGTCGTTCACTTAAGGAGCGGACATGTCCTTGCTTAAGGTCTCTGAGTCCTTCATCCTGGTGCATCTTCCCAGGATTGAGCCGCTGCACCGATGGGCGTCCCTCGGTCCTCATCTTCTGGTTGGTGACTCCAGTGACATAGAAGGCAGCTCCAACACTGGCATGCTGTTGGCCCCGAAAGTACTGGGATTGGACCTTGGCTTCTTCATAAGTTGGGAGTTCTTCGTTATTCTGCATTCTAGGGGAGAGCTGCTTCTCCATGATGATGTTTTCTGCCTGGATTTCCTGCCCCTGGGGTTCTTGTCGAGCAGCATGAGCCACAAGCTGTTGGTGGTGGTCTTGGGGACTCAACACATCATTCTGAGGGCCTGGATTCCCACTGCTACTGGGGAAAGGAGGGCCATTCCCTGTGGCTTGCTGGTGTATGGCAAGCAGGTTGCGATTCTCATTAGGATTGCCATAGCGAAGCTGCTCTTGTAGCAGACGCTGCAACACTGTGGTTCCTCCACTTGGCTGTTCTTCAGAATTTCTCATCTCTATTGCTGGTGGTGCCTTGTGAAGAGAGAGAGAAATTGGGCACCTGGGCTGCCCTTGACCTGGGAAGGGGAAACAGGAAGCTTAACACCCAGTTGATGGATAAATCATTCCTCTAAAGGGGAAGAAAGTGGGTATTTGGGGGTGAGGATTCCACTCCAGAGACAAAGGAGAGAATTGAATCTAGAATTAATAGGTTAATTGTTGGTGACTCCTGGCTCTAGCATTGATATGAGGAACTTGGGGGCATAAGAGCTCACTGTTTCCTCTTTCGCTTTTAGCATGGGTTAAATATCCAATCTTGACTTAACTTCTAAAAGAACTGGGGAGACCTGGAACAGTCAGGTAGGATGACCAGAGAGGGCAATTCTCCTAGGTCCTTACTCAGAAGGTTCGTCTCTCTGTATTCTATTTAAATGAAAAATCCAACTCTGATGGCCGTGACACTGGGGGCAGGCCAGTAGGGGGAATTTACCCCACAGGCAGGATCTGTAAAGCAGGTCATCATGTGAAGGGAGCTACAAAATGCCAAATAATAACTAAAATAAATAAGAGGTGAAGAGAGCTTGGCTTGCACTGAGTAGAAATGATCCCCACTTGACGCAAATCGTTTTCTCTGATCTCATAAAACTCTAAAACATAGCTTTTTCTTAAAAAAAAAAAATCCTTTTTGTATTGTCCATTTTGGATTCTCCTTGGCTTAATAAGAGAAGGGCTTGAGATAACTGCTATTGACAAAATTTCTCTTTCAGCCATCCAGGAATAGTCATTGAGGTTTTTTTTGTTTTTTTTGTTTTTTTTTTTTTTTGGTGTTGTTGTTGGCTAGGAGGAGCTTAAATGGGAAGCCCTCTTTCATTTGAAGTGTGCCTCTGACAGCATTTAGAAATTGAAAAAGAAAAAAGGTCATCCTTCTAGAAAGGGTACGATTACCGTATCCCTCCCCCTCCACCACCACCACCACTAATTCTTCTTAAGGAAGAAATATGGGTTGAGTGAAACAGGTATTGGTAGTAAGACAACTCAAGATTCAAATTCTAATCATGATAATGGATTTATAGGGTAACCTAAGCAACTGATTCCTCTTTTCTTGTCTTCTATTTTCTCACCTGAGAAACTAGTAGTAGGTGACATCTCTATTTCTCTCTCTCTCTCTCTGCAGGGTATAGGACACACAAATTCATCAGAGGCTCATAAACTCTTTGGACAGAATCTGTCATGTGAAGTACTGCAATTCAACACTCATGTTCAGTAATGAAAGTTTTACTCTAAGGATCTTAAGTGGTGTTGGAGCATGGGCATGATGTCACAGAAAAAGTCACAGTAAAGGTCAACCTAACCAGCCTCAGGTTCTTAGATGAGAACTCTGGAATCCTGGTTCCCAGGCTCTGATTTCTATGATATCAAACAGCCTCCAATCTCTCTGGAAACATGATCCCTTTCCTTTAGTTGTGCAGGGAATGGCCAGAAGATGTGTATGGTGGATAGAAAATGGTCATCTTCTCTTCTTTTTTGCACTTCTTGCATGATTACTGCTACCTGGTTTCCAATTGTTCTAAGGAGCAGTTTGACCCCACAGTTAACCTTCCAAAGGCCCTTTTTAAATCCCATTCATCATATTCTCTGGGGAAAGGGTGCACCAAAGGGCCGAGCAGCCTGCCCTTTCCCTCCCTCCCTCCCAGTGACCATCTGGGACTCCTGGATTTAAACTGTCAGACTGGGATTTTCTGATAGGCTGACAAACATAACATGTAAATCTCTTTTGGTGCCTTTAAACTGGGAAGATGACTACCAAACTACCTTTCCTCTCTCAGAAAATGGAAACGGGAGCATGTATGGTTAAACAAAATCACTTGCAAACCCATCCTACAAGGCAGGGAAACCCAGACATTGAGCGGCCCCGGACCCTGAAAGTACACCACCCCCTCCCAGTCCACACCCGCCCCACCCTGCACACACACATACGCTCACACGCACACACAGGCGTGCACGTGTGTGTGCGTGCACGCGCGCACACACACACGCTCACACACACACACACACAGATGGTGCATACCTATTTCTGCTTTCTTTTAGGCTTAAAGCCTTGATCAGGATAGGGAATTCTTGCTTATGAGCAGCTCCAGAAACCGCAACGGCAGATTCCCTCTCCCCTAACACTCAGGTTCAGGGTAAGCGCCGCCAAGAGTCCAACCACTGGTCACTCTGAAATGTTCAGGAGGGGGAGGGAGGAAGAAATAAAAACGTCGTTTCTATTTTGCCACCAATGGCCAAAAGTTCACCAAACCAGTCCTTCCAAGGGAATGACTTCTCCTCCCGTATGTTTGCCTTTTATGTGAGTGGCAGAATCCATTTCCATTAGGACAAAAAGAAACCTCACTACCAGCAGCTGTGTTCAGGAGGTCAGCCATTTTCCAGAGGATGGAAATGTTCAGGTCTGGGACTGGAAAAGATTGCTCTGTTCTAGCCTCATGGCCCCCAAAAGCTGCTGCTTCCACTCTGAGTTGGAATGGTGGCTGAGGACAAAAGACAGACCCAACGTCACCTGTAGGGTGTGACCTTGAAACTGCTATCAGCAGGGGGGCACATGAGTGAGGCTCATGGCCCCACATCCCAGGAGGGAAGGCAGTCATCAGAAGGCAGGTTTTTGATTTAAAAAAAGGGGGGGGGATACTCTGTGAAGCTCCCAATTTAACTGCCACAGCCTTAGATGGGCAGAGGAAAACCAAAACTTCTTTTCCACCAAATCATTAAGTAGTTATTGCATGCTGGCTATTCCAGACGTTTGCCAGCCTCGTGCCAGACACAAGGAAGGATACAAAAGACACACATCTGGTTCCTACCCTCACAGAGCTTACAATCTGATTGCCGGCCGGTCCATTCTTACTGGAGTAGCAAAGGTGATCGCTCTTCTCAACACACAGCAGCAACTCTTCTCCAAGGACAAGATGCCTCCCTCCACTTGCTTTCTCAGCACTTCCATGGCCCCGGCATCTCCCCAGAAGTAAACTCCTAGGCTCACATTATAAGGGCTAGATGCAAATGCCCACCACGTATGGATTTGAGATAGTCCTCATTTTTAATTACTGCGTTGGCCCTCTGATAAGCCCTGCAGGGCCAACCAAAATGATTATGAAACTGAGGAGGTTGTGTTTAGGTGAGATGCACATGATCCACATTCCTATTTTCTGTCCCAGCCTAGCCATGACTCACTCATGTCACTTGAAAGAAAGGCTTTAATCCACATCAGAGATGCCATTTGAAGAGCAAGGCAATGCAAAGGAAGCGCACAGCGTCTCTGTATTTTGGGAGCCTGTCCAAAACATCCAAGTTAAAAAAAAATCCACAAAACCACACAGTGATTAATTTAACATTATTTCCTTGCAATGTTGCCAAAAATAAAGTGAAGAGATACAGAGTGAGCAAACACGGAAATCTGTCTTTCAATCTTGTTTGGGCCCAACATATAATCACAATCAAAAGCAAAATCATCTCCAATCTGCAAGGTAATTATTTTAGGGGGTCTTCCCTAATTTCAAAGCAGAGGAACAACTTCTAGTTGGAATCAAAGCTGAACTATTAACAGAGTGTGGTAAATAACCACCGTGCTTCTATTGTGCGATTCTGAACAAAACAGTTGTCTTTTTTTTTTTTTTTTCAACCAAAACATGCAGAAAACAGCCTGAGGCCTTTAAACTTGAGCCCCTGGCGAGAAAGCACCATACAATTATTTTCCAGGACGATTTCGATTCTTCATGCCGATTTTGACTGGCTTGCTCCTCATACCTAGCTTCTCACAAAGAAAACTTTCCTTGTCCAAAATCTTACTCTCTTCCCTTAATTTTGTCCCCTCTCGTCCATATCCTTTTCAAAACCCAAATCACTTTATGTCAACCGGACACAGATTGTCCCTCCCCACCACCCCGCCCCCTGGCCTTTTTTGTTTCTGTCTAAAAGAGGAAAAGAAATCAGCCTAAGAAAAAAAGCTGTGCTGATTCCTCTCCAGTGTACTGATTTTTTTTTTCTTCAAGAACTTATGTTCGTCTACATGTTAAGAGTCACATAAGAAGGAAAACACTACTCCATTTATTTATTAGAGAAAGGAAGGGAAAAGATTCCTTGTCTCATGCGCAAGAACTAAAATAGTATGAACTCTGCAACCTTCAATCTGCCCGCAGCTTTAATCACGCCACTGCCAGGGTTCTGACGTCATCTTCAATCAATAAAATAACTTTGTTTCTCCTGGACAAACAGACTGTCCCCGAGGATATTTGATATGGGAAGAAAGGCTTTCCAATGGTTCTCTCTTTAAAAATACAATTTGAATCTATATATTCAACTCTGCTGTTAACAACAACAGGGCAGCAAGGCCAAGCTAAATTCTTACTGTATCTGCAGTCATCGGCCTCTCCCAGTATACCTCGGTCAAACCCAGTTCTGGTTGAACCAAAACACATGAGTGAGAGTCCAGATGTTTCTCAAGCCACGTCCCAGAAAAAGCAACATTACAAGGTGGCCAGGGTAGACCAAATTCCTACCCTTCAAATAAATTTTGAAATATGCCTGTAAGATTTTCTTTCTATCCCTTCTACCTCCTCTTCCTATTCTTCCCCCAACCTTCACTCCACCAACCAAGATGAAGAACCTAAGTCTAGGAAACCTGTGTCTCTGCTAAATCTCAGTCAACTTGTTCTGGACAGTTCTACTTTGAGCTAAATGTAAAGGAGCCAGTTCAAAGTTTCCCCTATGTCTACATATCTACGTGCATATATTTGTGCAGAAAACACACACACCACACATGCGCGCGCACACACACACACACACACGCAAAACCTCCCACACAAAGAGAGAGGCAAAAAAGCCCTCTAAATTCTCTCGTGTCTCCTCAGGTTGGTCCAGGTTTTGGCCTGAAGTGTCCTAGAGAACACCTTGCCCAACAGTCTTGCAACCCAGGATACTAATTCATTTCCTCTGGGAGGTAAGAAATAATAATCCCTTTGCAGGTTATCTCTAACCTTTCAGTGCATGACGGGCAGAGAGTATAAACGCTATGGTTAAGGGCCTGGGTCTAGATTCACACTGCTTAAGTTCAAATCCTGGATCTATGGCTTATTAGCTGGCCTCATACATTTCTTCTGACCTCCTTAAATCTCATTTCATCATTTTCAAGATAGGGATAGCAGTGCCCATACCTCACAATGTTGTTATAAAGATTAAGGGAGGTAACTCATGTAAAGTGCTAAGCACAGAGCCTGGCACAAAGTAAAGGCTCAATAAAATCTATTAATATTATTATTTCAAAGTGGCTTTTTTTTCCCTAGAAGACTACAGCAAATTTATGAATTAAGGTTTTCTTTAAAACCTTTATCTACAACTCAGTCTTTGTGCAGGGGTTCTCAGATCAGCGAAGGCCAGAACTAGAAAGACTCTAAGGAGACCATCTAGTGGTCCAACCCCGTCTTTCTGTATATGAAGGTACAAGAGCTTAACAAGGGTCAGAGCCTGGGCCAGAATGCAGGTTTTACGACTCCCAGGGCAATAGTCCTTCCACTCTAATATATTATCTAGCATATTAGTGTAACATAGAAGATGCTTAATAAACATTTATTGAATTGAACTGACTCTGGTTTTAATAGACTATAAACCTGGCTCAATGTTACCACCAATTTTCCAATTCCATCCGAAGTCAAATGTTAACAGCAGGAGGAAAAATTCAAAGAGGTGAGAGAGAGAGATGTGTGTAGGTAGAAGCATGGCAGAAGGCCCTTGCAAAATCTTTCTTCTTTAGGTCAAGATTTGTAGGTGGGATGGAGAGTAACATGAACCTCCACTGATCAATGTCTCCAGGCCCATGTTCTTGGTCCTGCCAACATCAAACCAACTTGGAACTTGCCCTTATGTAAGTCCAGTGCTAAGAAAAGGCTTTGAGTTGGTCCCACCTCTTTGCTTCTAGCTCTACCTCTATCTAGATTATGTTGGAAGATTATTTTAAGAACCACAGCAAGGCCTTGGCATTTCCAAATCTTACTGACAATCAGTGTCAGGTATCAGTTTCTGAGATGGTTAACTCAAAGGTGTGGCCAACTGGATCCCAGTTCTACTTTTCTGTACTCTAAAGCAATTAACTTGAACATGTTAATAGGCAACAAAGGTGATTAACCCTGAAGTGTACATGAACAGTGACATACTGAGTAACAAGAAGAATCCTGTTGCCACCACCACACCACCTCCCTCCACACACACCCATTCCAAGGGAGGAAGAGGGCATGTCATGACATCCCATTTCTCCTTACCTCAGAAAAAGGAAAAGCAGTCCATGAAATCAGACTGAGCATAACCTGAGAAAACTTTAGGAATATACCTAGAAGATGCCTGCTTTACCAATTTCCTATCTTCGATGCCATACTACTTACTTTTATTTTTGTTTCTACTTTTACAAATAATATAAACACAACGTGCAAATATTTATAATGAAGAGGAAAAAAATCGCTCAAGGTCCCAGCACCTCAACCTAAACGTTGTTACCAATAAAGAATATTTCCTTCAGTTGTTTCTATGTGTATTTGTGTTTTTACAAAGCCATGAAATATTGACATATGTACAATTTTGGATCCTATGTTTCACTTCCTCATAAGCACTTTCTCCATGGTATAGACTGTGGTGTAGACTTCATAACAAACATTGCAATGACTGTGTCATAGTCCGTGACAGGAGTGTATCAAGACTCACTTACCCATTCTCCAATTATTAAGACATTTAAATTGCTTTCAATTTTGTGCTAGTCTAAATAATGTTACAAAAACATCTTTAAGACTTAGCCCTTTTCGATATTTTGGATTGTTTCCTAATGATAGAATCCCACAAGTGAAATCAATGGGTCAAGGTGCACGAATGTTTTTAGACGGCCCACTAAAAAAATAAAAGTAGCAAAACACCAAAGCCCCATGAAATCTCTCCTTCATTTAATGAAGAGTTCTCCTCTCCCATTTTTCCACCAGGGCAGAGCAGGACTCCTGGGAGGGAAAAAAGCCAAGAGAAGCAGTGTAGTATCCCAGCGACTTGTGAAATGGCAGAGTGGAATGTGGGCTCCCCTGTGAATCCAGCTTGCATGCACTTGCCCCAAATTGCCACCCGGCCAAGAAGCTAATTAGTAAAAGCATCAGGTGGGTGAGAACAGGTTCATGGCCTGTAATGGCTTATATCATGTTTCATTTTTGCCCTTGGAAAGATCTGACAGTCAGCTTGAAGACATTCAGTTCTAGTGACCCAGCATGCTACAGTCTGAGAATTAAATTTGTTAGTTTTCAGATACCAATCTTCCCTATATCTTAAAGGGTATCTTTCTGTTTAGAACTAAGCATACATGACCAATGAGCCTCTGTTTTCAGCCACAGGTAAGGTGGCACATTTAAGGTCAGCCCTGTTTAATGTTATATGACTAAGTGGCACCTGTCTGAAATGGTCAATGTGTTATAGACAGAGGTTTATTTGCAGACCCAGCTGTAAAAGTCATCCAGTCCTAAGCAGAGAAGGCAACAGGCCAGAGATGCCCTGGCTTAGCAAGAGCAGACCCAACAGGCATTTCTTTCCTGGGCTGCTTAGTCAGAGCCCTCAGAAGAGGCCAGGTCCACATGCCACCTTCCCCTTGAAGGTTTTTCTCTAATCCTCCTCCATCTTCCCTCTGCCCCCAACTCAGCCCAATATGGAAAACTAATTGTCTCTTGTTGGTGTTGCCACTGGACTTTGTACACAGCTCGACTGCAGGACTGTCACACACACACGATGTAGTTTCCACAAACTTTTACTGAGCGTTTGCTGTAGCCAGGCATTGGCTAGGCCCTAGGGTGGATAAAAAAGAGAAATAAACCACAGTCCAGTCCTCATGAAGCTCCCAGTCGAGCAGAATGGGGACAATCCAATGGGAAGCTCTGGCAATGCAGAGGACCCTGCCAAAAACTCTGGGCCACCTGAGCAAAGCTTCCCAGAGGAAAAGGCCATTAAGCTGAATAGGAGACATCTGATAACCAACTTGATGTTGGGGAAGTTGGAAAGGGAGGAGCCTAAGATAGGATGAGATAGATCTTTGGGAGTCATTAGCATACGGATAACAGGTAAGGTCAAAGAGTGGGCTAGAACATGTAGGGCGGGAGCAGAACAGAACCAAGGATGAAACTAAGGACGGACCCTCGGGAGAAACCATCATTCAAGGGTCAGGTACTTTGCAAATGTGGTAATGAGAGAGAACTTTCTTTATTTACCCCAGTGCCTTGCCCACCCCGCCTCCCATACCTTCAATCTAGATGTTGGAATACATGCTCCAGGGACAGAAGTCCGCAGTTACAATGCAGAGAGGAAGACGGAGAGAGAGAAAGAGAGAAGTTAATTTTGTATCCTAAGCTTCTAAGTACCAAGGCAGAAATCGCTCTAATAGTTTGAGCCAGAAATGGAAGATCTTAGAGATCACCGGCTGGGTGCATGATTTCCCTCTGTATCCTTCCCAACACCTACAACGTTAACTGGCACCTGAAATACCCAGAAGAACTGCATATTGCATGTTGAGTAAATCACAACTCCCCAAAGACTTTGCTGGAGGCAACAGAAAGAGAAGACAAGGCATGAAAGACATGGAATAGCAAGAACAATAATTCTGTTACCTTTAGTTTCTCAGCTTTTCTTCTAAGGAGACAAAACCTCTTTCACTTCTGTTATCCTACTTGTCCTTCTCCACCGCTCTGTGAGGAAATAAAGGCAGATGTGATTGATTCCATTTCACAACTGGAGAAGGCTTTAAGCCCAGAACAGATAGCTAATGATAACTCATTTGACCAAGGTTTCACCGTGGCTTACTTGTGGGGCCAGGATCAGAACCTAGGTCTGATGACTTCCTGCCCTCTGCAGGGTCACCAGACACAAACCTCTGTGGACCTGACTCTCCATTTTTTAAGAGGACAGTTCACAAGAGAAACTCGTTAGGAACGCGAAATTCTCTCTGGACTCTACCGTATCTTGAGCAAGCCAGTGCGCTGCACCCTTAAGAAAAAACCTAAGACGTTTTCCCGTATCGACACTGGAGCGGTGAGGTGTAATTTGCAGTGATGCTGCGCTAACATAATTGGGAGTTCCCTGTGCTGCTCTACCCCTTTTGAAGGGAGCCCCATCTGCCTTCAGTCTGGTTTTTGTGTCTGAGTGGGGCTCAGGTGCTGACTGCAGGTGTGGCATCCAGCAGGTGCATGGACGGGAGCCAGAGTTTCATATCTTCATACCAAAGGGTTTGAGTCACTCCCCAAAGGCAGCCCCTCCTCCTCACACTGACTTGCAAGCCCCAGGAACCTGTCTTGACCGAGTTGCCATTGCAAAACTAAATCTAGACTCTGCCTTCCCAGGAAGGCCTAGGGTAAAATCAGTTAAAGTACAAATCTTATAACCCAGCCAACTTTCCCACTCTCTGAAACTAGGGTAGGCATATGCTGCAGGCATAGCATCAGGGGATATATGTACAGAACGACTGTTCCCTACTAGCTATGGAGAAAAGGGGGACCACAGCAGGCCCATATTATGTGTTTAGTACTTATTCTATTGCAGATGGCCCTGAAACCTCATGTGTAAGTATTCATTCCTCTAAAAAACACAGAGTACAGTAGAAAGAACGCACTAGGAATCCTGGACTCCAGTTGCCATCGTGACCAGTCTCCTCCAGGCTGCCAAGAGACAACCACTTAGCCTAGTCACAAAAAGTACCAGGTCAAAAAAGTCATCACATTGCCCTCATGGAAGCCCAACTGAGAGCCTGGGGCAGAAAGAATGCTCTTTGGGGATAGAGGGGGTCATCCAAATTTCCTTAGCTGCAAAACTTGTTTGCTTTTAAAAAAACAATTTGCCCCCCACCAAAGACATACACACACACACACACACGCACACACGCACACACATACACACGAGCAAAGAGAAACTAATTGCAGGGAAAAAAAAAACAAATGTTACCTTAATAAAATGGCTTATTGTCATTCATCATATTTTTCCAGTTCATATGGAAGACTCAAATTAATAAGCTTTGGTTTACAGCCGGTGATCCCAAAAGTAAAACTGGTTACTAAACTAAAATGTGATCACTGTATATAAACAGAGTGAAACAAAATTCTGAAGTGAAAACCTAAATGTAATAAAGAGGAAATTAGACTTCTTCAAAATAGGCTATCTAATAATTTTCCCCATCTGTGAATTTTATCTTAGTTTGCTGTCACATGGAAAGAAAT
This sequence comes from Mirounga leonina, assembly GCF_011800145.1. Lineage (NCBI taxonomy): Eukaryota > Metazoa > Chordata > Mammalia > Carnivora > Phocidae > Mirounga > Mirounga leonina. Next base: position 5,618,265 of record NW_023270175.1, read on the forward strand.
GCCATTAAGTCAATGCAAATCCTGCCCCTTGAAAACAACCAAAATGAGTAAGTGATGTACTAATTAGCTTCCTAATGGGGAAGGTTTTAATTGAACTATTCTATAACAACCTTCATCAAAGTTTCCAGGGCAACTTCATAAAAGGATGTCAAACCTGGCCCATATTTTTATCCCCTTAAAAATAATTCTTGATGCACAGAAACACAGAAAGCTTATTTCTCTTCAATGCTGTTAACACTCAGGCCACTACATTTTCTGATGTCAGCAATCCCCTTCCCACAAATATTCCAAGTATGCACCACCGTCATTCTCCTTTCAATTATGTGGTTTCTCTGCTCCTTTACTGATTGAGTCCAGGCCTCTCAGATAATGAGAAGCATGTGCAGGGAAAATATGCTCTTAAAAAACACATACATCAGTTTCATCTGCATTATTGGGGGGGAGATCATTTGTCCATATCAAAAAGATCAAAATGTGAAGTTTGCTATGGGATATATAAAGGAAAAAAAAAGATCAGCACCAATGCCTAAAGTTGGGGGGCAGTTATGGTGATCTGAAGCAACACCAGTAAGAATAAGGGAGACCCCCCAAAATCCACCCTTTCTAGCTTGGCCACATGTATATTTAATGTTATCTTAATGTTGCTTTGGGGGGTATTTGAGTTCTGACATACACATGGAAATGAGCCACGAATTGTACAGCAAGCATAAATATTCCATCATTAATAAAAACCAGCTGTGTATAAAACACTACAACGGCTGGGTTTCAGTGACTGGCTATCATCAGTATGTGTCACAAGCAAATATTACTCAAACCTTTCTCCCTTAAAACACACACACACATTCACATACACAGACACACGCAGAAATTTGTTGTACTCTTTTTAATCTTTTGGAAGAGCTTTGAAGAACTCACTGATCTCTATGGCACATTTCAACTAATGTCTCTTTTCGAAGTAATTTTTCATCACCCTGGAAGATGCTAGAGTCCTCTTATTAGAACTTCAGCTTACCACATAGAATGAAAATGTTTAATTGTTTTTTAAGAGCCAAGAGGGTCAATAATACAAATGTTGGGATGATCAGTTATAGTCAGTAAGGCAATGGGGCACCAAAGGGCGCTGCAGGCTATAAGAGAGCAAAGCTCATTAAAAGCAAACACCTGCTCAGGACCTTATAATAAACCTGCTCTGCCATCATGCAAACACCTTTCATCCAATGACCTCGAAGCATGTGTCCAATATGAAGCATGCCCAACCACCTCTGTGAAGTATTAATATCTCTGCTTCCCAGAAGGGTAACTGAAGCTCAGAGCAGCTAATTCATTTATGCTTGGTCACATGGCAAGTCAAACAGGGTTGGGCACAGAAACCCAGATCCTGGCTTCAAGTCACACAGTCTAACGATATTTCATGGAGTTGGGGCAATAATGAAAGTGACTTTACAAACATCAAGAGCAGCCTATAGCGTTAAAAAAAAAAAAAAGGAGATTTTCAAAAACTATCTTCGGAGGTATTAGCAAATATATCCATCTGCATTTTCCCCATGAATACATATCATAAAAAATGTACTTAACTTGGAGCTTTCTAAGGACTAAAAACCCATACTTCACTTTCCTATTCTGGTTAAAGAAATTTAATCTAATTTACGATGAGCCACTGGTTTCCAGGAATGAATTCATCCAAAATGGAGATCATATGTATATTATACCTTCTCTTTTTCAAAGGAAAATTAAAAGACCGGGTAACTGAACTCCCACTGTACAGGGAAGGCCTCAAATGAAGAACCCATTATGTGTGGGTCATTCTGCCACACCTATACCTCTTTAATTGTCTCAAATCCTTAGTTTCCTTACTATTTTTTAGTCTAATTTTCAACATTATTTTCAAAGCCATGAAACAGAACATTTGTGCTTTCCCGCTTTTCCTTTCTCATTGGGGAAATTTTATAGTCTACTCAAACTTGTACTTTCTTGATGGGATATCATGATACAGTGATTTAAGAATCCATTGCTAATGGTTTAGACAAAGTAAACAGTGGAACCTAGTTTTCTTTTTTGCTTAAATAGAATGGGGGAGGGGTAACAGGAGGTCAAGGGAGTGGACTGAACAGCCTTGCTAGATACATGAACACCCTTAAATCACAGAAAGCGTTAGGGATTACTTACTAAATCTAGAGACTAATTAAATATTAGTCTCTCTTGGCATTCGAGGAACATACATACATGATTCTTCATGCATACTCAGTCAGGTTCTCATTTCATTCTTCCCCACAGGTTTACAAAGCTAAGTCTTAGGTGAGCACTTAGTTAAAAGAAACTTTGTAAATTTCTGTGACCCACCCCCAACTATGTAAAGGAACTAGGAAAAATGAAAGTGGGTGATCCGTTAGAACGATGGGATTCTTGATGAAGTTTTGGGCAGGATCCTAGCTTTTTAATTTGATATGTTGTTAAAACACAAAACAATGCATTTATATTGATATATCTTTTTAGGCTTTTTTTTTTTTTTTACATCCAGATTATTACATGATTGTATTTCTAACAATTGTTGTACCTCATTCTAGTAGGAATCATTCACATTCACATCACAAGTAGAGGTCTAGGAAGGGAACCATAAACTTTTGAGAAATGGTTCTCAAAATCACCCTGTCCAATTTCTCACCATTTACAGAGGAGGACCTGCCAAGGGTGGTAAACTAAGTTAGAGGTGGGCCTAGAGCCCAGGTCCCATTCACCAATAGGCTCACTAGGAAAGCTTATTATAGATTCTTCTACTAAAAATGGCATTAGTTGCTGTTATTTACCAGAAACAATTTTCTGGATCCTGGGATTATTCAAATACAATAACTAGAATTAAATTTTGTAACCTATGTGGGGTAGACAGTCCCATCCTTAGACTTATCAAAATCTGTGAAGTCTGATTTATCTCCAGAAAGTCATACTAGCTCCCTTCTACAAGTGGTTGTAGGCTGGAGCTAAACGTGGCCAGCATTATTACAAGCCAGAATGATTTAGACAATTAACTCCATCCCATATAACAAAAAGATTTCAAAGGCCAAATAATGGCCTCACTTAATTCAAGCTATAATCATTACAACAAAATTCTAATGTCTTCCTTTATGCAATAAATATGTTTCTGAGAAGGCCCAGTTATAGTGAATTTTTATATATCAAGTCATAGCTCAAAGGCACGAACTAGGAAAGCTAGTTTTTCCAAAGAAACCTGTAGTGGGTTCTTTTAGAAAGCAAGTGACCTCCTTATTTTCCTTTTTTTTTTTTTCAGTTCAGATTTTGTGTGTTGTGTGAGGAAGGGGCAACTTCCCTCCTTTCTCTGGGTTCAAGGGGGTCAGAAGCTGACCATGGAGGAGAGTGGTGCAGGGTGGGCAGCCTGTTTTAATGCCCCCTTAGGTCCTGGGACCAAATTCTAACCTTTGACTTGGGGGTGGGACCCTAGATTTTGGACCAAAGTCCACAAAAGCCAGCAAGGAACGAAGAAGTAAGCAAGACTGAGGACAACACGTCATAGAAAACCACCAACAAAAATTCCTGGGGACAGGAAATCAATGGAGCACAATTCTGAACAAATTGGTTTAGTCCCAAGCTAATTAATTTGTCAAGCAGATCTCCAAACCCACTGAATCCATGGGGGAAAGAGGTGATGTAATAGGAGATTGGGGAACATTTACCCATTTACCATCTTAAAAGGCTCAGCCACGACCACACACACCTCTCTCCACCCCTTTCAGTGGGTTTTAGCTGCACTTAATGGGTGCAAAGGACAATTTCTTCCAGACAGTCCCTAAGAATAGACTGTTCTCATGCATTCCAAATGCTCAGTCTCCATGGAGGAGGCTACCTGGTCACAAGCATTTCCCAAGAGGGAATATATCCTCTACTTCGCCTCACTGGTAACATCCCCTCCACCCCAACAAAACAAAACAACTTCTAACCATCCTGAGAACTTCGAGGGACTTTTTGGGGGTAAAGGAAAAGAAACCTTAAGAGGGGCGTAGAAGAGTGTGAGAAACTCCTCTTGTCTCCAAATGGAAAAAAAGGCCTTAAAAAGCTGGATCAAAGGAAGAAAGGGGGATGGGGGAGACAGGCTGCTTAATTACAAAGACACCCTTTTAAAGAAGGCACAGGCCCTGGGAGAGGGCTCTTAGGATAGGCACAGAAGCAGATGTACCCACTTAGCATTCTGGCACTCAATGGGACCTCAAGGTCATAGCATCCATCCCTCTGCGTTCTGAATAGAAAGTTTTTAAGGGCATTCTAGAAAGAGTCTCATTCGCTCTTTACAAAACTTCAGAAAAAGCAACTCCACAAAATGCCTTGGGTATGCATCTGTCTAATAATTCCTACTTCACAAACCAGAAATGAGCTTTCAATTTCCAAATCCAAAATAGTATTGAAAAATAATTTTAAAATTTCCTTCTAAAATCTTTTAAAATAGGTAAGCAGATCCACAACTTGCACGTAAAAGTTACTCTACACACAAGCATGGCCAGCGGTTTTACTGCGTATCTAGACCATGAAGTTAGAAAAAGCACTTTCAATTTTACAGAGCCACACAGTTTTCCAAAGAAAGAAGTATCTTAAAATGAAGTATGATGTAGTGACAGAAAGTGTCTGTAAATGACACCGGATATACCCATACAGAATAACTGGAACCTGAGTTATCATCTGTAAATACTCTACAACCACCTGGCTATTAAAATGTCCCAGGCCAGTTATAAAATGTAGTTTGGTCAGGCCAACTTTTCCCTCCCAGCTGATCTGAAAGACGATAGCCTTTAAAATTGTCGCCCTGGCCGGTTCCTTCTCTCCCTTCCTGCTTTCCTTTCCCCCGTTAAAATCAACCAACACAACTATTTAAAAATGTAAGTAAATAATTTGTTCCCAAATAAGCAATGGGTTGGTGACATCTTGATAACAGGTCTTTGAGTACCACCACCCTTCTCATTTTGCCATGCTCGCCCAGTTGGAGATAGGTGGGAGATGGGTGAAAATTTATCCCGCATCCGAAATGGTATTGCAAAGTACTCTTAGCTACTAAATGAGGGTGCGGAAAGGTCTAACCGAGAAGGCTTCACAAAGGCTGGCCCGAGAAAGGGCTTTTCACAAAACCTAGTTCAAGGAGACTTAAATAACCTTAGCCCTCCATTATTGAAGATTATGGTGACTAATTATCTTCCTCTCTGAATAGAAGAGGGTTATATTCAAAAAAAGTTTTAAATGCCTCCCAACTTCTAGTCTTAACGTGGGGGTGGGGGACGGGAGGAGGTTAGGAGAACTACATCAGAAACAACTCTCCAGTCTAAACTACATGCTAGAGATTGAAAATGCTGTTTCTCACAAACATCCCCTTTCCTCTCTCATTTAATTGTATCTAGTCCCTTGCTGCAGATTATTATTACACTACTATTAGTGGCAATTTACCAGACTACAAAGACTGTCACTCTCCCTCTCACTTTTCCTTTTCTTTGTTTTCATGTATCGATAAAATCCATCTTGCTGTTGAAGCACCAGTATACAGTGACCCAGGCTTGGGACCCTCAAGACACCTGCATGATCTTGCAAAACTGGTCACTAACATCTATAAAGCAGATACTGGGCAATCCCGTCCTCACCACATACACACACACATAGACCCAAAAAAAGTGTAGCATTGTAGATTACTCCCAGACTTTAGGACTTCAAGAATTCACAGCCCCCGGGGGAGGGCAGTGTGAGCCCCCACCCCAACTCTAAGCATTCAGGAGGACCGTATCTAGCAATCTGAGATAAGCGCAGACATTCCTTCTAGGTAAATGTAGACCTGAAGTTCCCTCGCTCCTTTTGTGCTTAATTACCTAGAGACCTACAAGGACCCCAGGAGGCAAGGAAGTAGAAGTACCATCAAGTAGTGGTACCCACTAGCATCTCTGTAGGACGGGAAAGGAGCGCACACTCTTTAACCGATTTAAGTTGCTGCTCATCCCGGAAAACTCACGGCCAGCTGCAAAGAAAGTAGAACACACGGGCATCCCCACACGCATCTAGATCGACTCACTCACGCCGAGGGCACGATCAAGTTCATGCCACCATGGATTCCTGCCCCAGTTCCCCGCGAAAAGTAACCATGCGTCTCCTACCCCTGAAGGCACCGAAGACAAGGTGACGACTCTCTGCTCGCTCAAGTGGCTTCAGTCCCGGGCCGGAGGCCAGGGATGGGCAGGGGGAAGCCCCAACTCCCCGCTGCTCCGCTCCTCGCCGCTCCGTCCGGGCTCTCCTTGGTGGCAGTGGACAGGCAGGATACCGGGCCGGAGGGTGGAGCAGCGGATGGTCGGAGGCAAGACAGGCTGGAGGTGGGGGTGGAGGGGGCGGTGAGAACTAAGCGAAGATGAGGCGAAAGAGAGCGGAGATGGAGGAATAAATCAGGGGGTCTACCAGCTTGGGCAGCCAGAAAGCTCCTCGGAAGGAAGGGGCGTGACTGCGATGAAGGCAGCTCCTGGGCAAAGGATGGGAGGTAGGGGAGGGGGACGAATGGGTGGCTTTTCTTCTTGCGGTGAGCGGCTAGGACCGCCCCGGAGCGGGGGGTGGACTAGAGAGTGGGGCGGAGTAGAGGGCGGGGAACGGAGGGAGGGAGCCGGCCCGGACCCTGAGCGGGGGGGGGGGGGGGGGGGGGGGGGAAGGGGGGGGGGGCCGGGGGGCGGGGAAGTTTCAAACAATTGAACGGCGGGGTCCAGCCACTCTGGCGAAAGCGGGGGGTCCTAGCTCTAGTCCTCCCGCTAACGTGGCTTAACGCGCTCACTGCGGTCCTGAGAGGCTACGCAAGCACTGGCTGGGGGGAAGGAAAGGGTTCTGCAAAGACTACAATCATAATCTACGACATGAGCGGAGCGGAGGCGCGTGGGAGAGCCCTGCCGCTCCCCACCCAACAGCGGGAGGAAAAAACACAAATAATAGAAATGCTGAAAAGCAGCTTCTCGCAAAGCCTGCTCAAAATAATGCAGGAAGGAGCAGCGCTCCTTCTTTTTCCTTCCCCTCTTGCTTCCTATTACCAGCAGGCCCCCACCCAGGTCGCAGCTCTGCGCGACACCCTTCTTTCTTCCTCCGCTCCCCCTAGCCTCCCCCTTCCATCTCACCCCCGCGTCCCCGCCCCCCTTCCCTTTGGCGGGCCGCGCTGGGGGTGGGGGTGGCGTGGGCGGAGCTTCGCGGAGTCTCCGCCTCTTGGGAGGGCTGGCCTGGGCGGAGCAGGCCGCGAAGAGTAAGTCCCACCCACCAATCTTTTCCTGCTACCGGTTGGCGAATCCTGGCCCCGGCTTCGCTCGCGATTGGTCACTTGAGTCCTCGATCTGATCTTTTTGTCCCACCCGCCCTGAAAATTAATAAAACTGAACAAGAGACTATTGTCTAGCTCTCCGTTCTCCCCCAGCTACTGCTGAGAAGAGAAAGAAGAGACGCTTGGTTTCTCAGTCTCCTGAGAGAGTGCGACGGTGTGTCGGCTGGCTCCCGTACACCTTTGTGGCACTGTCCGGCCCTCTGGGAATAGGTAACTTTTCTTCCCCCTTAATTCATTAGGCCAGGAGGGGGAAAAAGTACGTGAAGTGTCAATGTGGTGTTCACGTTTCCCGGCTGCCAAAAAAAAATGATACTGTCTGAGAACACAGAGGGTTGAGAACGGCATCCTGGGACACTGAAAATCTCCCATTTTACATCTGGGGAACAAAAGCACAAAGAAAACAGTGTAAGGATAGCAGAATAACATGGAATTTGGAACTAAAGGAAGAACTCATTTTGGACTATAGCACTTAACAGCTAGTTGTGCGACTTTTGTTGAGTCGCTTAACTTCTCTGAGCCTTGATCTTTCTATCTGTAAGTAAAGGCTGTAAGACATTCCCTATTAACTTGACACTGATATATGAAAATAAAATGAATTGTGTGTGAAAACTCTGTAAACCACAGAGCACTCCACACATATGTGTCTTCCTCCTTGCATATGTCCCATGGTGGAGAGTCTTGCATGTGTCCAGGAATCAAATATTCTGCTCCTGTGTTTTAAGCATCTACATCCAAGGTGTGTAGGTTTTGTGGCTTTATTTTTAAAAAGTCAACTCTTTTCCTACAGTTTTGAGGGTGGATATGAAGTCAGATCCCTGCAGTTAGAATAATAAATTGTCCCTTTTCTAACCAGGGTGGGTGAGATTTCTCTTTTAAACAGTTCTGAAGTGGCGCCACAACCTACATCTATTGTGGTGCTGCTACTGAAAGAGGAAATCATGCTGTGTATCTCCGAAGTGAACTTGAGAAAACAAACATGAGGGAACACTTACCATGGAAATCACCATTCTCCACAGATCCATATTTCCTAGAAAATGTTACAAGGTGGAAATGAGTCTAATTGTAAAGGTCTTGACAATGCAGAGCTATTATAATGATCTCATGCCAATAAAAAAGTGACATCCAATTCAAGCCCCTCCCCCCCCAAAGGGAGCCTTCTGAGAGGCCATGGATCAAGGCACACAAGGAAACACTATCTCACTGTGAACGGGGTCCCAGAATATAACGGGGTCCAGGAAGAGTAATAGGCTGGTGGCATGCTGTGGGGTAGCCTGGATGTGCAGGTTGCTCTGCTAGGGCTGCTCAAAGATTCAGAAGCAGGAACAAGTGCAAAGTAGATTCTTGGTGTGATTCAGGTTACAGGTGAGGTGAAGTTATTTGGGTGATTTTCAATGGGGAAAGTAAGATTTTGAGAGTTCAAGACATGGGCACGTGGCTTGTGAGGCAAGGGAAGATTATCCCAGCCTTATTTGGAGGGGTGGACAGCAGAGCTAGATTGGGTAGGTATATGCTGCAGACTACTACTGATCACAATGGCAACAGGATACTTTTTAAAATGAACAATGCTGGTAAAATGGAAAAAGTAACATATGCACATGGTAAAATCAAAACTGTAATGAAAGGAGTAAAAAGTTCCTCTCTGCCACTGTTCTCATAGTCCCTTTCTCCCCTTCTCTCCCTGCCTTTGCACAATCTTCAAAATATATTATTTACTTATAGATGTTCCATTTTGGCATCATCAATCACAGCACACCTTGCATTTCTTTACTCAACAATGTCTCCTACTACTCTTCCATCTCAGGATAACTTCCGTTACTTCATTCTTTTTCATGATAGCTCAGTGTTCCATTGCACAAATGTGCCAAAATTCCTTTATGCATTCCCCTATTGAGAGGCCACGGAGGCTAGTTCCCATCTTTTGCCGTTACAGAAAACACTGGGAAGCAAATCCTAGTAGCAAAGGCATGGTGGCTCTTTGTCGGCTGTCTGTCCCTGGCTTTGAAGTTGCCCTCAAAAGACTTTTCCAGCCTGTCTTCCCTACAGCTACAGGGGCCTTCATGCAATGGAAACCCCTAAAACACTTAAATCCTTTAATACCCCCTCCTCAGATCCCGCCTGGGGCATTGCTGTTCTTCTCCAAATGTGACTTTTGATGGAGTAGAGTCAGCAAGAGCTCTGAATTTAATGGTGGATTCAGGCTGTGCATGAGTCACTTCTCACGCCTGTGGCAAACAACAGGTTTTGTGGTACCTGGGCTTGGCCCAGGTCTTCAAGCGTCTTAGGTGTTCCTTCTCTCCCGCCACGCAAGACTTCCTTTTGTTTTTACCCTGAAAACCCTTCAGTTTGTTTAAACTGGGCTTGAATTTAAAGTTATGCTTTGCCAGCTCTACTTAAAAGGAAGGGGGAGGGGGAGGCCAACATCAACAAACATTGATCAAGCTGCTATTATGGACAGGACTGAAAAAACAAAGAGGGATGAGACTTGGCTCCTGCCTTCAAGGGTATATACAGAAAAAGACAACTAACAAGCATATGCTAAGTGCTAAATGAATGGGATTGACAGTAAAAGCTGTGGAAGTTGAGAGCAGGGAGCGAAAACTAGTTCCAGAGAGTGAGTTTATACAGCAAAGTATGCCACACACATTTAACTAATCCCCAGAGCATCCCTGTGTCTTCATATCCTGACTATAAAATATGGAGAGGCCTCTGGGGGATACCAGAAGAATTAACCACTAACTGTAAAACACCTGTGTAAAGACACTGGGTTGCCTAAGAACATTAAGACCCTCCGTATATTAATAATGGATATAATGATCATTTTAAGCTTATAAATAAAGAGCCTCTACACAAAACCACCTGTCCTGTTTGGCCTTTTTTTCTCTAACAAAATAAAACTCCTCCTTTAACATGCAATAAAAATCAGTGTCTATGCTCTTAAAAAAAAAAAAAAAGGCACCTTAAAAAATCAGTTTCTCCCTTAAAAGAAATTATGCTAAGTGAAAGAAGCCAGACACAAAGGGACAAATGTACGGTTCCACTTACATGAGGTGCCTAGAATAGGCAAATTCATAGAGACAGAAAGTAGCATAGTGGTAAAAAAAAAAAAAAAAAAAGAAAGTAGCATAGTGGTGATCAGGGCCCAAGGGGAGGGTGGAATGGGGAGTTACTGTTTAATGACCACAGTTTCTGTTTGGAATGATGAAAAAGTTCTGGAAATAGATTGTGGTGATGGTTGTACAACATTTGGAATGTATTTAATGCCACTGAATTGTATGCTTAAAAATGGCTAAAATGTTAAATTTTATGTGCATTTTACTGCAATAAAAATTTTTTTTTAAAGGTAACAACTCTCAGGCTAAGTGTCAGGAGACAAGACTGATGATGAGGCTACCTTCTTCTTGGCAGCAAAGGGAGCATGTAAAGGGGACAGCTTGGTTAACACCATGGGAAATGCAGGCCCAATGTGTCCAGGACTTCTGAAAGAGAAACCAGAAGTGAAATGTTTTAATGTAAAATTTCCTGGTTTTTAATTTTGGCAATTAAGAAATGTTCAAACTTTTAAAAATCTGCCCTTTGCATGCAAAATTTTGCCCAGCGTACAGGCAAAGTAGGAAGGAGAACGTGGCTTACTGTAATCTATTCCTCAATCCCTGGCTAGGTTCTTCTAGAGGAAAAGACCACAAAACCATAGTGCTTTGTATTGAGTGGCATTCTCCTCCACCCACCAAGTCAACTGGGAGTGTGAAATGAGCACATCTTCCTCTAATTGCCTGGTGAACCACTAAATCATTTAAATGCATTTAGAAACAAAAGCAGAGGCAAGCACGTACACCAGGGAAAATAAATCCTAAGGATTTATGGCTCCACATAACTCTCCCCTCCCCCTCCAAAAAAGCACCCTACAAAATACATTGGCCAAACACTGGAAAGGAAAAGTAGCCTTCTTGAGGACATCTCCTAAACTCACTCCTGTTTATTCACAAGGATACTGGCCCTGCACATGCAGAAGCCAGCTGATCAGAATATAGCACAGCTTTATCTGAACGGGAAAGGAACAAAGGGACACATATACAATATAAACTCTTCGTTTTGGATTCCTTCTCCCCCCTCTCCACCCTTTGCAAGCATATAAACACCACACACACACACACACACACACACACACACACACACGAGTGCGTGCGTGCGCACGCACACGCACGTGCCTATGCTCACAAACGGTCCAGACACAGGAAGTTTGAAGCCCGATCCATGTGTGGAAAACAGCAATGTGGGAATTCAGGAAACAACACCACAACTGTGCTCTAAGGCCAAGACCTGCTCCAGCATCTGGGAGCCAAGTTACTCCTGGGGTACTTGTGGGCCCCAGCATTTTGGAAGTAAATCGGCTGTAGAAAAATAAAGCTGCCTGCAAGACTATTCCCCAAGCACTTCCTAGGGTCCTGTTTGAGTAACCCGGGTTCGCCTCTTTATGATTTATGCAGGGCTTCACTTCAGCTTAACTAAATACCATATCTCCTTCAGCAGCTTGAGTTTCTGGAAAGGCCCAGGCTGTCCATACTTCTCAGTAGGGTTTGTTTGCAAAGCCCTAAGTTAGCTGGAGCAAGAGGGAGGTGACAAGACCTAGGAACACACATCGAAGTCTGCACTCCAAAAGGTAGGTGGTGGGATGAGAGAAAGAATATGATTTAGTCAATGATAAAAACAAATCCCTGACAGCAAATCAGAGGGAAATCAAATTTCCTGAGCCAGTAAGCTCTTTAACTGTACAGAGTTAGCAGGATTTAAAGGAAGTCCGTCCTCTGACATTACCCTTTACAAATAAACTCTTGATTGATTCGGCTCTCTGTTTCTATAGTTGCCAGAGTGTCTGAGAGCTGTTATCCCAGTTGGAGGAGAAGAAGCCTGGGACAGGAGTGGAGATTTATCTTCCCTGGCACACTGCCCCACTTTAGGAACTACAGGAAGAAGGTAGGTCAATGCCATTCCGGTGTGATTTAAGACAGGCCCACCCTGCCGTCACCAATCAGCCTTCCTTCCCAGTCCGCCATGGTTCTGTGAGATTCACACAGGAAAGACCCTTGTTAAAGTGCAAATATGTAACCAGGGAAGGGTTAAATATTAAGCCATCTTTGGTGTGCTCTGATGGAAAGGGTATAGACTTCTTGGAGTCACTAGAGCCTGGATTCCGGTCACAGCCCCAGTACTTACCAAAGAGATAAATAGCTTAACCACCCTGGGCCACGGTTCCCTCATGTGTAAATGGGGGATAATATTTTTTCCCCCACGAGGAGTTGCTGTGAGGATTAAATGAAATAACACATTTAGGGTTATCTATCATGATGCCTGGCATTTAGTAGCTAGTTAACACAGTTTAGTTCCTCTTGCCCCTCCATTCAGTCTTAGGGAATTCCAGGGGGTAGGACAACAGGTTTGCTTAAGGCCCTCATAATCACTCTTCCCTAGGAACCCTGCTCAGAAGTACAGTGTGGTACTAAGTATATGGGCTTTAGCACCAAAGGGACTTAGTGTCATAGTCTTTGTTCTGTTGCTCACTAGCTGTGTGACTTTGGGTACATTTGGAGCCTGTTACCTCATTCGTAAAGTAAGAGTAACAATAGCACCTATTTCAAAAGGTGGTGGTGAAGATCAAATATATAAATATTAGCTGATTTTGTTATTTGTAGTTTATACGATGTGCTGACTAGTTTACTTTTTATACCAGGCAGTTTCTAATCTAAATCAGTGGATGGTTTTAAGCAAGCGTGTTGAAAATCCTTAAGCAATGAGAGCTATGTGTTCCTGGCTTCCTGGTCTCGGCTAAGGAATTTGGGGGTGATGCTGGAGCAGCTGTGGACATCTCAGTTCCAGGCTGTTGGCCCTCCTCCCCCAAGATTTTCAGTGTTTGGGCAGGATGTGAGCAAAAAGGGACTCGGAGGAGGAGCTGCAAGAGATCCTGGGATAATTGAATATTCTCACTGTGGAGTGTGGGCCTGGGGCACTCAGACCTCCTGCTCTTCAAATCCTGCATTTTTTCTCTGTCCTAGAACTCTTCTTGTACATGTTATTCTTCCTGCCAAGGACACTACACACACCTCCCTCCACTCTACTCTCTTCCCACTCTTCCCGATGCTAACTGAATCTTATTCATTAGGCCTCAACTCAAATATCACTTCTTCAGGGAAATATTCCCTGAGCAGTCACCTCTACCTCAGTCTCCTGTTTATCTTTAAACATTAGTGTGAATTAGGTATTTCCTGCGATAAACTATATCAGAAGTGGTTTAAACATAAAAATAATATTTATTCAGTAGGTGAATTATTCAGCTTTGTCTCCCAATTTAGAAAATTATTGGTCCAGGAAGAAGCCTCAGGCTTATCCTGGAGTTTTGTGTACACCCTGGTGCTCTTTTGCCTACCCCCTTAGTGATGTTCGTGGGCTGGCCCAAGTTAGTTGTTTTTTAGAATTATTCCTGCTCTAGGTGGGGACATTGAACTAGATGATGTGTGGGGTTCCTTGCAACTCTGTACTGCTGACAGTTGTCAGAGCAGTGACAAGTTTTCTGAATGCTGGAGTGAGGAGCTGTATCAGAAGTGTCATCTACATCCTCCTTCCTCCCAGTGCCTTGATCTTGGTGTATAATGGGGAGTTTTGAAGAGTGGTGTGGAAATGTAGGTGTGAACTGTTTCGGCAGAAGGTGGTATGTTTATTTGGTGCCTAGCAAATGAATGCTTCGAGATCAGAAGAAAGGCAGCATAGGCATGAGTGCTGGAGAGTAGATGAATTAGAAAGGCATCAGTGCCTTTGATGGCCAAGAAGATGGTTCCAGATGACTTTATGGACGGTGTCACTTCCTATGCCCCCATCACAACCGTAAACCAGGAATAGATTTTACCAAAAGGCAGCCTAGTATAGTGGAAGAAACAAAGAGATTTTCATTCAGATAGAAGTGGGTTAAGATCGCCACATTCATTTGGCTATGTGACCATGGATAAATCACTTAACCTCTCAAGTCTCAATTTTATAATCTATTGGCTATGTATTGAGAATCCACTATGTCTTCAACACTGTTCTAAGCACTTGGGATGCACTGGTAAACAAAACAGGCAAATGCCTGCCCTTACGAAGACTACATGTTTCAGGGATGTGGGAAGAGTGGGTAGACCTTTAAATCTGTGAAGCTTCATGATGTTGTCCACACAGTCCTGGAACATGGTTGAGTACTCAATAAATGGTAGTTATTATTATTATTTAATAAAGCAATCACCATCTTGTGAAAACAGGTAATTTCAACACAAGCTTAAATTTCTATACAAAGGATTGTCAAAAAGAAACAAAGAAGAAAACTCAGGTGTAGCCAAGTAGTTTCTGTATAAGAGACAAATAGATGGCTTGAACAAAGCACTTGGGATTCTTGCAATATGGTAGTAGCAGGAGGCTTGTATGAGTTTTTCCGTCCTAAGTGGCAATATTTTTTCTACTATGGTTTCCTCAGCAGCAGTTCCATTTGTGGCAAAATTTAGCCTAGGGTGGCCCTAAGCGGTAGGTTGAACCTCCAGCTGAATAAACTTTCCTTCTTCATTACCTCCAGGTGATCAAAGAGCATAAATCTGGGATCATAACATTACCCTACAAGCACTCCAGTCGTGCTCCTACCCAGGTGACATTAACCAACCAAAAAAGTTCGGTGTTCCAGCCTTCTAGTCCCATAGCCTCCTTTCTAGAAGCATCGTGTCAGAAGGGGGAAAAGAATGGAATACTGCTCATAGGTTTTCATGGTTCATAGTTTCTAACTTGATAAAAAAAGTGCAGTTTTTACCTTGTTATAGAACAATAGGACCATGACTTAGGTTTCACAATTTATGTAGTTCATTTCACGAGGCGTCATGTTTCACGTACTATCACATTTCTGCTCCCCTCCTGCGCGGGCGTGGGACAGGCATTGGGTCAGGGTGTTAGGGAAGCATGGTGCACAGTGGACTTCCTCCCCCTTACCCTAGGCTTCAGGTCTCATCCTAGTTCCTCTCTCTATCAGATTACTTATCACATTGTTTTGTAGCTATTTATTCTCTGGATTCCCAACTAGACTTTAGGTTCCCTTGAGGTCACGGACAGTGTCTTATTCGCTGCTGTATCCCCAACACCTAGCATTTATGACCCTTTTCAATTCCCCCATCCTACTTTGTGTTTAAATCCAAAATCAAAGTTGTTTTTCTCAGCATCTGTGATCAACCGAGCAGGTAAAGTCATTGCTCTAGTGTAACCCTCTGCCCCAGGTGAAGACCCTGGGAAAGCCAATCTTTGTGGCTTTCCCAGGTTACCCTCAACATTTTAAAAACTCATCTCCCCATTTCCTTGGAATGCAGACTCTGGCTTCAGAATGGTTTCCATTTAAAAGCCTTTAAAGGGGCTCCTGGGTGCCTCAGTGGGTGGAGCATCGGACTCGGTTTCAGCTCAGGTCATGATCTTAGGGTCCTGTGATGGAACCCAGTGTCAGTCTCCATGCTCAGCGGGGAGTCTACCTGAGATTTTCCTCTCTCCCTCTCCCACTGCCCCTCCCCCCAGCTCTTGTGCACATGCGCAAGCACTCTCTCTTACTCTCTCTCTCAAATAAATAAATAAATCTTTAAGAGCCTTTTCAATTCCCAGCCTTCGGAAAGCCTTACATTTCTACACAACTATATCATCCTCACCTTCTAATTGTTCATTTCCATCCTACCCTCTCCAGCTGCCAAGTGGGTCACCTCTCCCAGGGATGTACTTCTTGGCCAGCCATTTCCCACCTTGGTGTTTTCTCACTAAGAACACGGGCAGTACTATAAAAGGGAGCATTGCATTTGGAATCTTGAGAGATTTGAGTGTGTCGCTGTTGCTTGAAAGCTGTGCGAAATTGGGCACGGAGCTCAACCCTTTGGAACCTCAGTTTCTTTACCTTGTAAAACTTGGGAAAATAATCTCTGTCCCATCTTAGGATCACACTGGCTTGTGAGCTTCAGATCAAACAACGGTTGTGAAAACACCTTGGAAACTGAAATATATGGTTATTTTTAGGACACCTGTGGTAAGTGTGGTTACCACCCACACTAACCCGTCCTCCTCCCAATTAGGCACTGAGCATTTATTCAGTCTTGAACACTCTAGCCCTGGGCTATAGCTGGGTGGGGGAAGCATTGTTCTTCCTATCTTCCTGACAAGTTGATCTCAGTTTAAGACTTGCTGCCCTTGGGTCTTTTCAGTCAGCATTTGTTGGGGGGAGCCCCTCCCTTGGTTTCTCAAAAGCATTTCTGTCAGGTGTGCTTTAGATACCCTGTAGTTTCTACCTTCTGGCCTGCTTTGTGCTCCCTAGTGCAGAGTGGTTCCTGTGGGGGAAGGGGAAAGGGAACATTTCTAACCTCTTCCTCTCTTGCACCAGAACTCCCAGTGTCCCCAGACTCCAATTTTTCAGGCATAATTTCTTTACATCCATCAGGGTGTACCCCGTAAGGTATTTTAGACTGATCCCAGGCAGGTAAGTTACATTATGCAGAAATTTCACTTATTCCCAAAGTGCAGTCTCAGCGGCTTGGTAATTACAAAGCCCAGGACTTCCCCTTGCCTTTGTGGTCAAAAAAACACCCTCAGCGTTTGCCTCGCCTTGACCCCAGCTTCCAGACTGCGTTTGGGTCTGTTCTGAAAGCTCCTGGGGGAGTTCCCCAGCTTTAATTTGGCCAGATGCTCAGTGTCCTGCTCAAATCACACTCACCGATTTTTTCCCCCACTTTGAATGGCTTTTTTCAGACCCTTAGATTCACCCAAACCTGCTCCCGTCCTCCAGCTAGAGCTCAATGTTGAGAGTACGTGCTCTATTTGCTGGCTGAGGATCCCTGATTAGACATCCTGGGGTTTTAGTGGTTCCCTCATTCAAAATCCTCTTCACGTTTACCCTAGAGGGTTTCCACTGCTGATTCTGCAGTTAATCTTACCACAAGAAAATACTTTTTCAAGTTGAAATCTAATTGAAATTTACACACATGCCATCTTTTAGAGCAAAGGTGGACAAACGGCTGCTACATTTTTTTTAAAGGGTCGTTAAGGAGCATGTGCCACTGAGACTATAGGTTTGTAGCTTGTAAAGCCTAAAACATTTACTATCTGGCCCTTTATAGAAAACGTTTGCTGACTCCCAGAGTTTCTCTGGATATCCAAAAACAGTGTGAACCAGTTTGACCCTATCGCCTTCTCTCCCAAGGTTACAGGAAATTTCTGACTTATTTATTGTCGCATTTTACCATCTCATCTATCTCTTCCATTCGGTTTCTAGTCTAGCCGTGAAGAGTTTAAAGGGTTTCTGTTCTACCTTCCAAACTCACATTTCATTTCTTTCCCAGGGAATAAACTAACTTCCTTCGGTGAGACCAGCTTCTTGCTCCCTCCCCTCCTGCCTCTAGTTAATGTCCCTTTGGCTTTGGTGGACACTTTGGAAAGTGAGAGCTCCTTGCTCATTTTCACAGAGTCTTAGAAAAATGCCGAGGTAATTTGAAGACGGAGCAGATGTTAAATATGGGGAGATTTTTCTGGAGGACTAAAACCATGGAGACACTTAAAATCCCCCTGCAAACGAAGACTAACTCTGTTTCACCCACAAGGTGATTTATTTCCGTAGCTCTTTGGAAGGAGGCAGGATCAGTTTACTAGGGCTCAGTTTACTCAGCAGAAGGGCTAATCTCCTCTGTTAAAATGTATTTTCTGCCGAATTTAATCTACTCTCATTGGTTTTCCTTGTGCACTACCTTCATAGCTAGCGGGTGGGCCACGCCTAAAGAATGTTGCCAAACTCAAACAAAGAACATCAGCGACTAGTCCTAACACAAATACTTACTGAAAAACTATTACATACCTACCATGTGATTGGTGCCATGTGGGATACAAAGAAGTCCAAACTTGGTATTCAGCCTCCAAAACCTCCAGGGTAGCTGGAGAGACAAAATGCTAAAATAACAATGTGAGGGGTTCTCTGATACAATTCAGATGAGTGAATAGACGCAATTTTAAATAGCCTCTCCTTGATTGTCCCAGAGCACACATATATTTGCCAAATTGTCATTTGATCCTGAATATATAGTTGCTGTAACCATGCTCATTGTAAAAGGGAGGAGAAGGGAGAGAGAGCAGAATGAACTTTGATTGGCAAAGAAGGTACATAGTATGTGTTCAGTGAAGAGTCAATGTAGGTAGAGAAGCTGGTAGACAGTATTCCAAGTTCATGGAATAATAGCATTAACAAGGGTTTACAATCTGAAAATCTCTGGTTTGTTTTCAGTACAAGTGAGTAGACAGTTTGTGTAGAGGCTAGGAAAGGTTTAGTTCAGCTATGTAAGGTAGGACCAGAATTTTGAGGAACTTGAATGCGAACTAGAACAATTGGAAATTGTTCTTTTGGAGGTTTGGGGGACTGATGAAAGTGGTGTTTTATGAACAGTAACCTGGTGGTATACAGAATGGCTTGGAGGGTATACCAACTGGAGGCCAGGAAGACTTTACAAAGCATTAAGAACAAAGAAAGCCAAAGCCAAAAATGTACCAACCCCTTATTCATTCTATCCAGTTCTCCTTGATGCATAAATGCTATCTAGTGAGGGAAACAAGACTGACAGACCCCATGTTGGACTTTCTAGGGTCTCTTATCACTCTCTGAAGAATATCTTAACCACTGCATAAGCCACACTTCACAACCAAAGTCCACACACCTATCCTGGGTCAAAAGCAGCTAGATTGAGCTGGGAGAGCTCAGGCCAGCTAGTGGCCAAGACCATGAAAGTGTTTCAAGGATACCTGGAAGTTTCTATCCCTTTAAAAATGTCTCACCCACCTGCTGTTGAAGATTCAGAAGCCAAAGACGTATTATGACCTCACAGAACAACGAAGAAACATGTTGACTGATGATTCCAGAATCAATACCACCTGCCACATCTCTTATACGATCCACGTATCAAACTGCCTCCTGAAATCCCCTGAATGCTACATAGGCATCCTATGAAACCAAATATATCTTCTGCCTCCATCCCTATCCATCATTCTCATCTGCCTCTTCCTATATCCCTCATCTCCATGAGTGACACCACTGTCTACCTCATTGCCTAGTTACCCAAGGCAGAATCACAGGAGACATACAAAAATTTAAAAAATATGACAGAGTACAGGATTCCTGCCCCAAAGGATTGATCCACTGCATGCCAGTCCATCATTAAAGCTATATTTCTTTTGGTTTTGAGAGCTTTTTGATCCCTAAGGTAGGCCCCTTTAAGAATAAAATACTTCTGTGAGGGGTCATACCTCAAGCTGACCCCTTGCTATCAGTTACTACCTTAGCAGGCAAAATTAAGACAGCGAAAGCAAGAATGTGGCAAGGACACAAGTCAGGGCACCTTACTGAGAGTAGGCAGAGAAGGTGGAACATTATGGAAAATGGCGTCTCTAACCATGAATACCGGAGTAAAATAAAGACAAATACTGCCCACTTCATCAATTTGCCAAGGGCTTACTATGGGAGCACCAAGGTTCAAGAGATAAGGCCTGGGCTCTGTTACTGAGGTTGACATTTAATTGGTCTTAGATATGCACTCTCCCCTCCCCACACCATAAACCCTGAAGTGAAGGCCTCATATTGTCACATAAAATGAACTGTGTATTTTATTAAATTTTAAGAATGAAACAGTGCCACATTGTGGTCCCTGCATAGTGTTTCATAAAATGTGTGAAGAGCTCCTCATTTTAGAGCACAAGAAATGTCATTGGGAAGATGGATACAGCAGGAAAGATACGGGCAGGAAATGTAAAGAAAGATGTCCTAGAACCTTCCCCACTCTTCTCTCATGGCCACCCCACGGAGAGGGAGCTGTGTAACTGTGTCCCTGGATAAATTGAATACACCAAGATGCCAGGAGAAACCTGGTTTTTAGAGTACTTAAGTACTGTACATACATGAGAAAATAAGACAAAAAAACAGTTCCCTGGTGCCTAACACAGTGCCTGGCACATGGTTCTTATTCAGTAAATGTCTCATTGATGTCCAAATAAGGGCGTGTATTAGTTTCCTAGGGCTGCTGTAACAAAGTGCCACAAATTGAATGGCTTAAAAGAACAGAAATTTACTCTCTCACAGTTCCAGAGACCAGAAGTCCAAAATCAAGGTGTTAACAGGGCCCTGCTCCCTCTGAAGGTGTGAGGGGAACCCCAGGTGTCACTTGACTTCTGGCAGCATAGTAACTCCAATCTCTGCCTCCATCTTCACATGACCATCTTTCTTCCATGTGTCTCTGTATCTCCACATAGTTCTTTCCTCTGTATGTGTCTGTCCCTTTTCCTCTTGCAAGAACACCAGTCTGGAGCGCCTGGATCACTTGGTCATTAAAGCGTCCAACTCTTGATTTCAGCTTAGGTCATGATCTCAGGGTCATGAGATGGAGCCCCATGTGGGGCTCCGAGCTCAGTGTGGAGTTTGCTCATCCCTCTCCTTCTGCTCCTACCCCCCAACTCAAATAAATAAATAAATAAATAAATAAATAAATAAATAAATAAATAAATAAATAAATAAATAAATAAAATCTTTAAGAACACCGGTCATACTGGATTAGGGCACACCCTAATGGCTTTATCTTAACTTGATTACATCTGCAAAGACCCTATTTCTTTCTTATTCTTTTTTATTTTTTAACAATTTTTATTTATTTAAGTAATCTCTACACCCAGTATGGGGCTGGAATTCACAACCCCGAGATCAAGAGTCACATATGAGCCAGCCAGGTACCCCTGCAAAGACCCTATTTCTAATGGTTACATTCACAAGTACTGTGGGCTGGGATTTCAACATGTCTCTTTGGGGTCAGAGTTCAACCCACAACAGGACCCAAATGAGCCCAGGTTCCTAATAGCATTTCCTGCTTATTAAGTTTGGAGAACATGGTCTTTCTCCAAACCTAGCTTTAGGCTTGATCTCCATCATGGTCAAGCTCTCTCTCTCCCAAACATTATTTTTCAGGGAAAAATATATGTATAATCTTTTTTGAATGGTCATGCTTTTAATATCTTAATTTACTTGAACAAATGGTATGCCCATCCCCATTGTGTTAGGTTTGCTTACTTTCTCTTTTAAAGTGCTCTTTGTTCAAATTCTTTCAGTGTGACAATATGTTTATTTTCTCTAGCTTGCAAATATTGGAGGTGGGGAAAGGAGGGCTCTTGAGGAAGCAGGAAGAACTGAGATACTGATGAAGCAAATGGAAAATGTTTCAGTCCTACCCCATCCTATAGAGGACCTTATTGGGCCAATTGACAAAGCTTGGATAAAATATCGTGCCAATGTTATTATCACTGAAGTTGTTAAGTGGACTGTGGTATGTCAGACAATATCCTTATACCTAGGAAATGTACACCATAGCATTAGGGGCAAAAGGTCATGATGCATGCAACTTATCCTCAAATGATTCAAGAATGTAGATAGATTGGATAGATAGATAAAAGAAAATGGGGTAAAATGCTAATAATAGGTGAATCTGGGTAAAGGGTATGTGGGTGTTCTTTGTGCCATTTTATTCTTGCAACTTCTGTAACTTAGAAATTTTTTTAAAGATTTTATTTATTTATTTGAGAGGGAGAGTGAGTGAAAGAGAGAGCACGAGTTGGGGGGAGGTGTAGAGGGAGAGGGAGAAGCAGACTCCCCGCTGAGCAGGAAGCCCGGGGCTCGATCCCAGGACCCTGGGATCATGACCTGAGCCGAAGGCAGATGCTTAACGACTGAGCCACTCAGGCACCCCAATTAGAAATTATTACCAAATAAAAAGCAGTTAAAAAATCTATGGAACATTAACTGGGGAACTGGATGTCTCCCCTTTGTTAAAGTATTTGCATTTTATGCTCAATAAGCAAATAACATATTTTAGCATTATTATTCAAATATGGTAACATTTATTGAGTACCTCCTGTGTGCTAGGGATAGTTACACATATTTTCTTATTTATTAATCCCCCAAACACTATGCTATTTATTACTAATCCTCTTTCATGGATGAAGAAACTGAGGTCCATAGAGGGCCAGCGTTTAACTTAAAATCACAGGACAATTATGCGACAGAGCTGGGATGTGAACCCAGCTCCTCTGGCCCCAGGTCTAGTGCTTTTTACACTACACCACAGCTACCTCCAACTACAAATGGCCCATTTCAACATTTCTGAACATAGAAATCTTTAACTATTTTCAGCTTAACTTTCTAACCCAGTGGTCAGGAGGTCAGTGGGAGGGTTTTCTCCCTTCTCTGGCTCCATAGGGATTATAGCCTTGGACCCTGAGGAGCCAGAAAGGGAGGCCCAGCCTAAAGAAACAATGTTTCTGTCCTTGTTTGATAAATGGAATTAGCATTCCCACAGGAACAGGAAATGTTGAATTGTTAATAGCCTCCCTTGGGTTTATTATATACAGTATATCTACATGCCTTAGCTATATACCCAGGAGGTATTCAAGATAAGCCGTCCCATCTGAAAGTAATGTTGTCCTGTTTTTTGTCAGTCTGTCTACTGACAAGAGTAGAGATTAAGCATACTGCTTAATTTTATAATATTACAACACAGCACAAACATATAAAGTTAGTTCCATGTTGATTGAAACATTTTTTTATGATAGGTTGGACATAAACCAGCCAGCTTATTTATTGAATGTCCATAATGTACATAGCACTGGACTAAGTACAGTGGGGGGTGTAACGTAGATAGAGACTATGTCCTCAGGACTTAGAAACTAAGTAGGAAAATGAGACATAAAAGCAGAGAATGTTAACCAATACAAGGTGATATGGGCCAAACTGCTAGAGGTGCCCAGGGGGTAGATAATCACTGTGGTCTGGATTCCTTAGGGAAAGCTTCTTCTTGGATAGACAGGACCTTGAAGGATGAGTGAGATTTGGATAGGCAGAGAAGAGGTGTTCAGCAGATGGTCATGGAGGTGGGAAGGCATAGGTTTCATGAGATTGAATTGAGTCAGATTGTGAGGAGCCTTGATGTTGGTCAGTGGAGGCTGATTAAAGGTTTTGAGCCAGTAACTTACATAATGAAAGCAGTGTTGGTAGAATTCCTGGCAGTAGTGAATGGAATGGAATAAGCTTTAATTCACACACAGCGTTGGATGTACATTAAAATCAACCGGCAGCTTTACAAAAATACTGATACCAGAGTCCTAACCCCAGAGATTCTGACTTAATGGTGTGAGATGTAGCCTGGGCCTTAGGATTTTAAAAAGATCCCCACCTATTACTAATATGCAGCAAAATTTGAGAACCTCTGTCATGGAGGAAGGAGAGATACTAGCATGGAAGCTGGCAAGGAGGCAATTATAATACAAGCTTAAAACCATGAGTCCTGGGACTGCTGGAGTGGGTGGCAAAGGGAAGAGAGAGGGTTTGGGTATGGGTGACATTTCACAAGAAGAACTGACTGAGCCTCTGGATAGGCTGAAGACAGGGAATGAGAGGGAAGATTTAAAGATGCCCACATGATTTCTGGGCTCCATGTCTTGTTCATGGTAGGCACCCAATTAATAATTATTGAAATAAGATTAACTTACTGAACTTATTGGAGACTCATGCTCCATTAGCAAGAATCTGTATGTCAGGGAGGAAAAGTCAGTTTGCAAAGAAGAGGGGGATTTTGTTCCCAGGCCAAGTTATGAGATGACAGCCAGTCATCCAGGTCATCAGTCCCTTTTGAGAGGTAGCATTAGAATTCTGAGGCAAAATCAGAGCTGGAGACCACCAGTAAGAAATCATCTTCATGGTTAATAGTTGAAATCCTGAGACTGGATGATATCACCTAGGGAAAAGAATATAGTAAGAAGAGCAGCAGATTGAAGAGAAAACCTTACAGAAGGCAGACTTACTATGTTTTTGTTGTTTTTACCAATCAGAGGATCCTGTGCATGTTGGTAAGCAAAGAAGATCAAGGTAAAATATCTACCAGGAAGGGCGCCTGGGTGGCTCAGTTGGTTAAGCGTCTGCCTTCGGCTCAGGTCATGATCCCGGAGTCCTAGGATTGAGCCCACTTCTCCCTCTGACCCTCCCCCATCTCGTGCTCCCTCTCTCTCGCTCTCAAATAAATAAATAAAATCTTTTAAAAAAATATCTACCACAAGCAGGAAGAGAAGAGATGCCCAGCACTGCATAGCCAACCTAAGAAGTAGAAGTCAAGGTCCCTCTCTTCAGATAGATTATAATCCAGTTAAGTAGACAAGTTGTGGTACTGGCTGTATTAGTCAGTAGAGCTGTCCATGCTAAATGTGACACTCAGTACTAAAAATGTTCATAGGAAAGGCTGGAAGGTTGAGCTTGGACAATGATTGAGTATACAACTTGTGTTGAAGTTAGAGAGAGGAATGAAAAGATGAATTCAGAGATAGATAAAAGCAGAGGTAGAGAGAACAAGTTGACCCCTCTGAAAAAGTAGGGCCCCTATCTTTTCTGTCACCTTCCCTGAACACTTCAGCCCATTACCTACTCCTCCCCTCCATAGGACCCATCCTTAATATATGGCTTCTTTTGAAATCAGCCTTGCCCTAAGTTCACAGACAAGCAAGCAGATCAATCCCCTTAATTTGCCTTAGCCTAAGATGTCCCCAGCAGAACATTTTTTAAAAATATTGCACGTCTGAGTACATGGTTCCTTTAAGTGAGTATGAATCAGATGGTTAAAATAGGACAAAATCAGGTGATTTTAGTACATCTCAGAAAGATCTGAGAGTCTTTCCTTAGGGTTCATTCATTGAAGTGTTTAATGAATGAATGTGTTCTACGTGTTCAGAACCGTGTATCAAGATGAGATGTGGGAGGGTGGCCCAGACAATTCCTCAACTTCACAGGACAAGCCTGACTGTGCCTCTCAGAAGAATTTCAAGTTGCCAACCTCTGGTGTAGGCACAACCTGAGACACTCCACAGGTTACTGAATCAGCTCATTATTTGTTTAGTGCCCTACCATTTGTTTGACATTATGTAGACAC
The DNA here is from genome assembly GCF_011800145.1 of Mirounga leonina. NCBI lineage: Eukaryota > Metazoa > Chordata > Mammalia > Carnivora > Phocidae > Mirounga > Mirounga leonina. The sequence continues at coordinate 5,643,606 of NW_023270175.1, forward strand.
AAGGCTCTATTGAATGAGGAGAGTGTGTTCCCTGGTAGGGTCATAACTGGGGCCTTGGGATTGCAATCCAAACAACCTGTCACACATTTCAGTCACACATAGCAGCAATATAATTCTGTTGCTTTGGAAATAGTTAAAAGCTAGTTTTACAATAAGAAGACAAGCTCTTGAAAACAGGGAGGGGTGGGGTTGGGGTGTGATTGACAGACTGTCATTAGTATTTGACAGATATCCATGATTGTTTTTTCTAACAGGAAAATGGTGATTCTTAAAAGCAGTTTTAAATTCCTGCTTCTATTTTTTTTTTTTTTAAAGAAGAAAGCCTCTTTCTTCAACTTTTCTGTGTAGTGTCAGTAAATGAACTGTTTCCTCTCAAATCATGCATATTGCCTTGCAGCCTTCAACTGCATAGTAATATATCACAAACATTTGGATGTGGGAAGGAGAATGGCCAGAAATAACCAGTTAGGTCATGAGGGCTTGCAAATGCATCTGTTTACGCACAGAGGGTCCCTACAGAAGACTGTTTTATTTCAGGGAATATTTTACCCTGATGACAAACTGTAAGTCAGTGAGTCATTTTCATGGCCTGACATTTTGCTGTAAAAATGCTTGAAAGAGGGTGCGTCACTTTTGCAGCCTGCTTGTGTCCTGAAGCAAAGTTGCAGGCATCTTATAGGACACTCATTGGTTATGTTGGATGGTAGACTTTTGTGAGATGGGGTTAAAATGGAAACTTGCATTTTTCTTTTTTTTTTTTTTAAAGATTTTATTTATTTATTTGACAGAGAGAGACACAGCAAGAGAGGGAACACGAGCAGGGAGAGTGGGAGAGGGAGAAGCAGGCTCCCCGCTGAGCAGGGAGCCTGATGCGGGACTCGATCCCAAGACCCTGGGATCATGACCTGAGCTGAAGGCAGACGCTCAACAACTGAGCCACCCAGGCGCCCCAAGGAAACTTGCATTTTTCAGCTTTATTTCGATTACCTTGTTATGGAATACGATACTAGTTGCAATAACGTGTAATTCAAGAACTACAGAATAGAATTGGTATACAATCTAGTCATAATACCTGTAATGTGACCATTAAATATAGCCATCATTGCTTTCTCCTGATTAAAACCCTCCATTTTCATGTATCTCTAGATTTCCATTGATATACTCACAGTACTTTCTAAAAGAATTCCGGAAGTCACCAACTTAAGTTCCAAAGGTTTGTTTTTTTGAACTCAGAAACAATTTTCCCATATAAACAATGTTATAAATTATGGGCATACTCCCAAACCAGTTCACCCAAGGCTACTTAACCCATAATATGCTTGAAGTAAAGTAGTGGGTACATCATCTATAATAGCATTTCTCGGAAACACAGAGTTCAGCTCCAACGTGGGAAAACCAGAATACATTTCCCTTCCCTTCAGGGAGTCCCCTCCAGTGCTGCTCCCTACCCCAACTATGACTCCTTTATTAGTCAGACAGTGTGAAAGGGAAACATTCTTGGTTCCAAGCCTGATGTGGTTTCTTTAGGGGCAGAAAAGAAGAAAGAAGGCAGAGACTTCTAGGCATTTGAGGTTGGCTACTCTTTTTCTTTTCCATCACCGGCTATCGGTCTACCTGCTGCCCTGACAACAGAGAGTCTCTTTAAGGGTTGTGTTTTTGGATTTTTATTGATAGTAATGGTGGAAACCGGGATAAAAATGAACAGATCTGTGCTGCCACTTCTCTCTATTCATTCGCTCACTCAACAATGCATTAATCAATTCCTATGTAGCAAGCACTGAGCTCTAAACCCTGGGGATACGAACATGAATGAGCCCTTGAGGTCCTCCCAGTCTAGTGACAGGCACAGACATATAAACACTGCAGTGCTAGAGTGCCATATTAGGTAGAGTGGTGGCACAAAAGAGGTAGTGTTCTGCTTGGCCTGGGGGGGGGGGGTGTCAAAGAAGGCTCCACGGAGCAGACACCAAACCTTGCCTTGAAGGATGAGGTGTTTGTCAGGCAGATAAGGGAGTCTGAAAAGGCATTTTATTTTATTTTAAAGATTTTATTTATTTGAGAAAGAGAGAGAGAGCGAGAGCGAGAGAGAGAACATGAGTGGGGGCGGGGGAGAGGGAGAAGCAGATTCCCTGCTGAGTAGGGAGCCCGACAACGTGGGGCTCGATCCCAGGACCCTGAGATCGCGACCTGAGCCGAAGGCAGACGCTCAATTGACTGAGCCGCCCAGGCGCCCCTGAAAAGGCAATTTAGGCAGACAACAAGTCATGAAATACCACATTTGGAAAAATACGAGCAAACTGGTATGGTTTGACCAGAGATACAAAATAGGGCAGTGTTAGGAAATGAGGCTAAGTAGGGGCTTTAGGCTAAGAGCCTTGCATGTCAGGCTGAAGACTGCATTTTATCTCATAGTGGTTAATAGGGAGGATTGTGATCAGACTCACAGTTCTAGTGGCAGTATGGAAAATTGGTTGAACGGGAGACTAAAAGGAGGCAGAGATCTTTTTTTTTTTTTTTTAAAGATTTTATTTATTTATTTGAGAGAGAGAATGAGAGACAGAGAGCAGGAGAGGGAGGAGGGTCAGAGGGAGAAGCAGACTCCCTGCTGAGCAGGGAGCCCGATGCGGGACTCGATCCCAGGACTCTGGGATCATGACCTGAGCCGAAGGCAGTCGCTTAACCAACTGAGCCACCCAGGCGCCCATGGAGGCAGAGATCTTTTAAGGAGAAGAGGGAGAGGGAGAAAGATTTTTGTTTAGTTATATTTTTAACTTTAATTGAAAAAATTAAATTGTGGTAAAATGCACCTAACACAAAATTTACTATCTTAACCATTTTTTAAGCATACAGTTCAGTGACATTAAGTACATTCACACTGTTGTGAACACCATCAATCTCCAGAAATTTTTCATCTTCCCAAACTGAAACTCCCTACCCATTAGTAACTCCCCATTCCCCCCTCCCCCACAGCCCCTGGCCACCACCCTTCTACTTTCTTTTTCTATGAATTTGACTACTCTAGGTACCTAATATAAATGGAATCATACAGTACTTGTGTTTTGGGGACTGGCTTCTGTAGTTGTTTTAATTTTTAAAATAAAGGTGATTCATGTTTGTGCTTTAAAAAAAGTCCAAATAATATCAAAATGTGCACAAATGAAAAGTAAAAGCATTGAATGGATGGTAGAGATTTTGTTAAAGAGATTTTCAAGACCCATTTGGGAACTAACATTTGCTGAGTGAATGCCATATGACACTGTCTCCAGTGCTTTACATATGTAATTTAATTTAGCTCTTAAGACATATGTGATTTGGGCGCCTGGGTGGCTCAGTTGTTAAGCGTCTGCCTTCGGCTCAGGTCAAAATCCAGGAGTCCTGGGATCGAGCCCCCTGTCAGGCTCCCTGCTCGGCGGAGAGCCTGCTTCTCCCTCTCCCACTCCCCCTGCTTGTGTTCCTTCTCTCGCTGTGTCTCTCTCTGTCAAATAAATAAATAAAATCTTAAGAAAAAGACATATGTGATTTTATTTACTCATCAGAGTCAATCATTTAATCATCTATAGTCGCCAGAGAGGGGGATGACAAGAACTAGGCAAACAGTCAGGGTTAATGCCATAATGACTGAGATGTGGAGAAGAGCTTCCCTGCCAGTGAGAAAAGTGCAATATACTCCTAGAACCAAGAAAGCCCAGCCTTCAACACTGAACAGAGCAGAGCAAGGCAGGGGGATGGTATACAGCCCAGGTGGGCCTGGAGCTCATAGGACCCTCCTCAGATACACTGACTTCTGAGTTTGAAAGACTAGTCAGACATGTTGCCTGGTGGGGATGGTGTTCATATGGAGCTGTCTCTGGGTTGACTCGAGAACTTTTAGATTGGCTTCCAGAAACTTCTGCCACCATCTTGATCCTCTTGTGTAGATACAGTGGGTATACGTCATACATATTATTGCAACACTAGCCTAGACTAGTATTCCTTAAACTATTTCAAGCGAAACCCTGGTCAAATACATTTGGAACACTGTTCTTACTAGATGCTTCTCCTAAAGATTCATAACATATACCTCTAAGATGTCCCATAATGAATAATAAACCTGTGGAAAATTTAACCACTATTTCCCAAACATTTTGACCCCATAGTTTTATTTTATTTTATTTTATTTTATTTTATTTTAATTTTACTTTATTTTACTTCTTTCCCTAGAAACATCAATATATATGTGGTAGGACCCTAGTGTTCTATGGAGCCCAGAAGCGCAGTGAGTAGGTAGCAACTATCCAGGAATTGACAAAGGCCGCCCTGAGGAAGCATCCCAGATATGTAGGAATCAGAACTGGGCTTAATAAGCAAGACGCCAAGGCAATATCTTCAAGTGTGATTAGACTATCGCCAAAATGCCTGGGGTGATAACTTCTGCCAAGAGGTTTAGCTAAGTTATAAATCCATAAGTTCAAAGGTTTTAAAAACTGCTTACAAAGAGCTAGCCTAACCACATCCCATTCCCACTCTAGTTTTATAACTATTATTGAGGCTTCAGTGCCTTCACTGTCCAAGGGTGAGGACTGAAACCTCTTAGGCTACATTTACTTTAGCCTAGGTTTCTGGAAGACAAACAAGTTGATATGAATTTGGAAGGAAGGTAAGGAGAAATCCACTTTCCAACTGAATGTAGACAATGTGAATACCAGATCACTTTCCTCTGTGTAACAACCCTGACGTCTCCCAGAGACTTATGAACATGATATTTCATTATGCACTAGAACAGTGTGGGATTTCAGTCTACTTTAGCAATAATGTGATATACACCAATAATATGATGTACTCTAATATCCTTGCTTGAGTGAATAGAACACCTCCTTCTGGACGGATCTAGTGGCATCATTAACTCTATGAAAAATGGCAGAAATGTCAAGCCAGCCTTCTAAACATCAGATTTCTCATCCTATAAGGGATAAAGGTGCTAACTACCAAAGTCTCCACCATGCTCTAAACATCAAAAATAGACCATAAATTGCCTGGTCATCATGGGTTTCATGGGATATCATCAGCATTCTGTGGGATGTAGCATAATGGTAAGAACACACACCTTGGAGTCAGATCTGCTAGATTTAAATTCCAACTCTGCAAAGAACATTTCCGTTATCTTTGCAAATTGTTTAAATACCTATTAAATAGGGTTATCATCACGTATTGTACATATTGTATGGGCATAATGCCATGCCCATAGTAATAGTAATAATAGAACCATTGACTGAATACCTAATATGTGCTCATTGTGTTAATACTTTATATGCATTATATAATTTAGTATAGCTAACACTATTTTGTGCATGGACCTTCATAATTTGATTATGGGTGTGTCACAACTTTGGAGTTATGATGCCATCCATTGTTTTGAAACTGGATTTTCTCAAAAATATGTGCAAATATATGCATCTTTGGGCAAACATCCTGCTCCCTATCTTTCTTTGACCATTACATCTCCAATTATGGCCCAGATTCATCTCCTGATCTATAGGGTTCTTTTTTTTTTTTTTTTAGATTTTATTTATTTATTTGACAGAGAGAGACACAGCGAGAGAGGGAACACAAGCAGGGGGAGAGGGAGAGGGAGAAGCAGGCTTCCCTCAGAGCAGGGAGCCCAATGCGGGACTGGATCCCAGGACCCTGGGATCATGACCTGCCGAAGGCAGACACTTTAACGACTGAGCCACCCAGGTGCCTGGTTCATGTTTGACACCTTACTCATTACATTACACTTCTCTTCTGTACATCATCTCCAGATTTTTGAGCAATGACTCCATTTCTATACCCGTTATAGCAAAATATGCAGGTTGCCTTACAACCCTCCCTGGACTTCTTATAAGATTACATATCTTACAGATTACATATCGATTGAGAATCTTCCATGCTACACCAAATGTGACTTCACCTTTATATCTTTCAATTCCAGCCATGCCCACTGCTATCTTAATTAGACATGACTGCCTGATAAAGATTCTAACACTACAAATATTCTTCAACTAGCAACATCCTAGAACAAATTTAGTTCCAATCTGTGTCCAACCCCTGGATAATATCTGAGTAGAGGTCCAAGTGTTGACTTTTCTCAGAAAATTAGATTATAGGTTCTTGGACCTTGTGCTGGTTATATCTTGGTTTTTCTGTCTAGCATCCCCACTTCCTTTGGGGAAATGTTTCTCCTATCCAATCAAGTGATTCTGGTGAGGTAGCTGCTAATCATAGTGCCCTCACTGGTCACAGGGGTGGGCTTCTGACCCAGGCCCCTCCAAATATAAAACTTCATTCCTCTAACCACACTGATGGTTCTGGGTTGAGCATGTAACTAAGCTTAGCCAATCTGAGTCCTTCCTTGAGGTTTTCAATTTTGAGCTAGAGAACCATGGCCTTGCTTTCTATGTCATAAATCTAGAAAGAGTCATCATCCCTGCATAAGGAAAAACCTAACTTATTAGAAGAGAATGAGGCCAACAAACAAAGAAAGCAAAGGCAAAAGATGGACAGAGATATTCCTGGTGGTATCACTTGAGTGTCTGGTCCAGATGTTTCAGATGTACTTTAGATTTCGATTTAGAGCCAATAATTTTCTTTTCTTTTCTTTTCTTTTCTTTTCTTTTCTTTTCTTTTCTTTTCTTTTCTTTTCTTTTCTTCTTTCCTTTCCTTTCCTTTCCTTTCCTTTCCTCTCCTCTCCTCTCCTCTCCTCTCCTCTCCTCTCCTCTCCTCTCCTCTA